>NW_023994458.1:32500-336372 GCF_015586225.1 Lucilia sericata
TCAAAATTAATGAACAAATTTGTGAAATTCCTTTAGAAAAAGAACCGTGATATTTATACTTGACTTCAGATTAAAATAGATTATTGAGAAAAAAAATAATAATTTAAATGAAGCGATAAGTCTAAATTTGCAAGGAGAAAAAACAAAATTATTGAAGGCGTAAATATATTTTTTATTATTGAAATAATTATAAAGCGTAAAAATATTAAAACTATAAATAAATCATTTAAAAATTTCAATTATGAATGAATTTTAATAACTTACAAATTAACTCTCGCATCTATTTACTACATATTAAATTATTGTGAAAAAATACTTGTTTGTTAATTTGTTTGCATATTTTCAAGTTTTATATATATTTATCATATAAACAATAATAATCTTGTTTAAAAGTATAAGTAGTGTGCACACATAGAGACTAAAATGTAGAAAACATCTTAAAAATCTTATCATATGATGAATGAAGAAAAATATAGAGAAAAATACGTCATTACTTTTTGCACTGGCCCCCACAAAATAAAAATAAATTAAATAAATAAAACCCATACATACATATGTATAGTATTATGGAATTTTTGTCATGCCGTAAAAAATTAAAAAATAAGATTATTTAAAAATATTAAAATTAAATAGTAACAAGTTTAAATTACTACATATAATATTTAAAATAATACAAAATCAACTAAATAAGTCGTTAACTTAACCCTTATTTCTAATATAGGGCATGTCAAAAGATCTCACGTAACACCAGTGGTTCTTTCCTGAGAATACTTTTGTCCAGTATATAGATTTGATTATAGACTAAATTAAAGACTAGATTATAGTATAGACTATACTATAGACTAGATTATAGACTAGATAGACTATACTATAGACTAGATTATAGACTAGACTATAGACTAGACTGCAGAATAGACTATAGACTGGACTATAGACTAGCCTATAGAATAGACTATAGACTAGACTATAAACTAGACTATATACACGATTATAGACTATACTATAGACTAGAACACAGACTAGACTATAGACCAGGCTATAGACAAGACTATAGACTAAACTATAGACTAGACTAAAGACTAGACTAAAGACTAGACTATAGACTAGACTATAGACTAGACTATAGACTAGACTATAAACTAGACTATAGACTAGACTATAGACTAGACTATAGACTAGACTGTAGAGTAGACTATAGACTAGACTATAGACTAGACTATAGACTAGACTATAGACTAGACTATAGACTAGACTATAGACTAGACTATAGACTAGACTATAGACTAGACTATTGACTAGACTATAGACTAGACTATAGACTAGACTATAGACTAGACTATAGACTAGACTATAGACTAGACTATAGACTAGACTATAGACTAGACTATAGACTAGACTATAGACTAGACTATAGACTAGACTATAGACTAGACTAGACTAGACTAGACTAGACTATAGACTAGACTATAGACTAGACTATAGACTAGACTATAGACTAGACTAGACTATAGACTAGACTATAGACTAGACTATAGACTAGACTATAGACTAGACTATAGACTAGACTATAGACTAGACTATAGACTAGACTATAGACTAGACTATAGACTAGACTAGACTAGACTATAGCCTAGACTATAGACTAGACTATAGACTAGATTATAGACTAGACTATAGACCAGACTATAGACCAGACTATAGACTAGACTATAAACTAGACTATAGACTAGACTATACACTAGACTATAGACTAGACTATACACTAGACTATACACTAGACTATAGACTAGACTATAGACCAGACTATAGACTAGACTATATACTAGACTATAGACTACAGACTATAGACTAGACTTTAAACTACAGACTAGACTACAGTCTAGTTCTCTAGAATAGGATCAACCAGTTCTCAACTCAGAATACTAAATATTAAAGATATCAGACACATGAGGGTTAAAAAATTTTTTTATTTATTCTGTTAAACAAATAAATCTTTTCATTTGGAAATGATTCGTGTTTGAAACAGATGTTTTAATTTCAATGTATTTAAATATATTAAGAATACAGGTGAATACAACAAGTTTCTCGAAAAAATCATAAAAAATAAAAAAAATTAAACTAAATTTTTTCACATTGCGGAAATATCATTACCTATATCAGTATATACACTCGTACTAAATCTTATTCAAGTTCCGTAAAGTTAAAAAAACTGAATGTGTATAAAAGTTTGTATAAATATTGTTTTTTTTTTTTTGTCATTATTTAAAACAATGAATACTTAATAAATTGTTACAGTAATAAATAGATGTAGGGAAACTGAAACAACTTTCACTTCAGAGTGTTTTTGGTTTTGTTATTAAAGTTCCTAAAAAGATTTTAAATAACCTTCTAAAATGTTATTATCTTTTTTTTAGCTAAAATGAATAATACAATTAGAAATTAGATTGGTATTATAGTTTATTTAAAATTTTTAAAAATAATTATTAATAAGCCATTATATATAGTATTTTGTCAAGTAATTAACAAATTCTTAGGCTATTAATGTTAATTTAAAGTGCTGCTAAAACGAATTGCTTTTAAAAAGGTTTTAAGTTGGAAAATTTAATAAAAAATTATTAACATATGATTCTTATTAAGATATATAAAAGTATTTCATCATTAAACTGGCAAACCATACAAATTTATCTAAAGAAAAATTATTAGATTAATAGACATTAATAACAAAATGTATGAAATTGTCATTTGCTAAACTTAAACCAATTTTCTAGACCCTTGCAAACATAGTAAATCTAAGAAACTGCATAACAACAAAAAACCCTAGCATATCTTACAAATATAAATATAAAGGAAAACCCATTCAAAAAATTTAAAAAAGTTTGCAATATGAAAAACTTTCCCACTTTGTTACAAAACAGTATAGCAAATTTGCTATATCTCGAAAAATTACTATACTGATTTTAGATTAAGTTAAAGAATTATAAAGTTTTGTAAATACATTTTCAAAACTCTTTAAAGTCAAAATAATTTAAAGATATTATTAGCTATACACAAACTATAGCAAACTTCCCTAGCAAACGTTGCAAATATAGCAAATATAGCAAAAATTTTGAAATTTTTTAATACCTTAACAAAAATATTCCAAACTAATATTTACTTTATTTGATCCTATTTGCTAGAATAAAAGCCATTGCAAAAAACTTTACAAAATGCAAAACCTAAGATAATTGGTTACAAAACATTATAGCTTATATGCTATACCTTGGAAAATTGCTACTAGAAATTATAATTTACTGCACTTAATTCAATTTGCTAGACTAAAACCCATTATAAAAATGTTAACAATATTGAAAAACATATAAAATTTACTACTGTTGTAAAATTACTATGTAGAATGTCAAAAATGTAATAAAAATTTTAGATTTAGTACATTTATGGTTGTTTCAAGACATGGTCTAAGATATCTCGAAGAATAATGAAGACACAACAGATGATAAAACATTATTTTAAAGTTGACAGACTGAGCTTTCAGATGATATAACAAATTTTATAAATAAAGGTGTGTTCGCGCCAATATTTGTTGGTTTGTGTTATTAGTTATAACGACGAATAAACTACATATTTTGTAGTGAAAAATAATAAACTTAAAACACATTTACCTTTGATAAATACAACAAAAAATAAACAAAAGTGTTTTTATTTTTTAAAGAAACAAAAAAAAAAAATAAATAAATATTAATTATTTAAATGCATTGCTGTCACTTTTTTACATCAATTATAAACAAAATTAAAAACTAAACATAATTTGTTAATAAACAATTTTGTAGGTCAAAATGTTATTGACTTTAGAAAAAAAAAACTATTAACTCTATATTTGTCTGGTTGTTATTAACCCCTAACAAACCCCAAATTGATATAAAACTATAACATGTTATGAGTAAATATAACTGTGACGAATCAGCTTTTTCTTTATTTTTCATACAAAAAACCCAATGGTCCAACTAACGACTTACACAGATTTCCATAAGCCAAAAACGAATCAGCTGATTCATCACGGAAACTAACTAAGCAAAAAATGTGAAAGTTGTCCCTGGTTTCACAAGGGTTAATCAAATAAATACAAACTTAGAGTTTGTTTGTAGTAATTTTTTATCTGTTACTTTTTTAGCCCGTTAAATATTTTTTTAAATAAGTTTTAACCTTGTATTTAAAACGAAACAATTATTTTTTATTTTATTTAATTGGGATATAATAAAACTGAAATAAACACGTCTTAATAAACAAACTGGTAAAAAAATAGTTTGTTTTTTAAATATGCTTTTGTGCTTTTTCGATTACATTGACCTCATGTTTAGGTATGTGTTTTTTTTTTACTATTAAGGTCAATGAATTATTGATGCGTAAAATGTTGGCAAATATTATAAATATTTAACTAGTTTTACACAAAAAAAAAATAGATTAAAATATTTTAAAGGTACTAGAAAGAAATTTATAACAATTATATTAATTATATTAATATTAACAGAAAAACATTAATAAAGTAATTATTACATTGATTTGTTAAATCGATATTGTTATTGTATTAGAATTCTACTACATATGTATATAATAGAGACAATTTTTTGCGTAATTAATTTCTTCTCATAAAAAAGTAATTAACAGTTTTAATTTGCAAAAAGCACCATAACGAGTTTTTTTGTTATTCACAAATACAGTACACGTTTTTAAATTATATTTTGAGTTTTTTTTTTTTCAATAAAATTTTAAACAATATTGAAAAGCGTAATTTGAAATTGAATATAACGCCACAACAATATGACGCACGGTAGAACACGATTGAAAAGTAAACTAAAAATTAAAAACTACGCAAGTTTATAAAATTATATAGAGCTGAGTGCAACTTGGAAAATATGATCTAAAACTGATCAGTTCCTGATCATTATTTTCTTATAGTAAAGTGATCAGTCCCTAATCACTATTTTCTTATAGCGATTCGTTTCTAGGAAAATATGATCAGAAACTAATCACTATCTCTCTCTTTACATTCTCTTTTCTGATAATTTTTTCCTTTAGTAAAGTGATCAGTTTCTGATCAATATTTTCTTATAGCTATTAGTTTCTAGGAAAAGATGATCAGAAACGGATCACTATAGGATAAGATGATCTGAAAGTGTTCACATTTGTAAAGGGAAAGATGATCCGAAACTGATAACTTTTCTACAGGAAAACGGAGATAATAATCTGATCACTTTTCTATAGAAAAATATCACTGATCACTTTTCTGTAGGAGAAAATTATTAGCAATTTATTGCTTTTCTAGGATAATATTATCGTTAACAGATTCATTTCCCTATATACATGAATGTATGATCAGAAATTTATCAAATATATACAGGAAAATATGATCTGAAACTGTTTCAGTTTCTTTTAAAAATATTATCTAAAATTGATAATCACCACTTTTCTATTGGAAGAGATTGACGAGGAATATATAACTAATCTATTGGAAATGATCAGAACTTTAAATACTATTATATTAAAAAGTGTGAATAATTGATGAATTCTAAAGGAAAAGGTGATCAGGAAGTGATCACTTTTCTAAAGGAAAAGATAATCAGAAATTGATCACTTTTTATAGGAAAACAGTGATAATAATCTGATCACTTTTATATAGTAAAATATCACTGATCACCACTTTTCTATAGGAAGAGATTGATCTGGAATTGATAACTAATCTATTGGAACTGATCAGAAAATTATTTACTATTATATTAAAAAGTATGAAAACTTAGCAGACGTTGAGTAAATATGTGTTAATCTACATATATGTATGTAGGTACATACATGTACATATACATATGTATATTCCCTATTCATCCAGTATAAGAAAATGTTAACGATTCCTTTAAAATCTATATATATAAAAATGAATGTGTGTTTGTTTGTATGTTTGTATGTTTGAACGTTATAGACTACTAAACGGCTGAACCGATTTTCTTGAAATTTTCACAGCATATTCCTGCATGTCTGGAATAGGTAATAGGCTACTTTTTATTTCGAAATTTCAAGTGGGCGATGAGCCACGCCCACATTAAGAAAATATAAAATCCGTATATTTTAGATAATATAACAGTTAGAGTCCTCAAATTTTGTCGGAGCCACTTTAGTGTCAATATGATCATTTAGGACAAAAAGTAGGCGGACTAGCATTAGGGGGCCTGGTACCTCCCATATAAATTAAATACAAAAATTCGTTTATCTGGGAAACTAATAGAACTAAATTCTTAAAATTTAGCACGAAGAACTTTAACATCCATATAAACATTTTGGGTAATAAATTGGCGGACTACCCATGAGGGGAGCGGCACCTCCCATATTAATTAAATACAAAAATTCGGTTATCTGGGAAACTAATAGAACTAAATTCTTAAAATTTTGCACAAAGAACTTTAACATCCATATAAACATTTTGGGTAAAAAATTGGCGGACTACCCATGAGGGGAGCGGCACCTCCCATATTAATTAAAAACAAAAATTCGTTTATCTGGGAAACTAATAGAACTAAATTCTTAAAATTTTGCACGAAGAACTTTAATATTCATCTGAACATTTTTAAGGAAAAAAGAGCGGACTTTCATCTGGGGGGCTTGGAGCCCCTATATGAATAAAATAGAAAAATTCGTATATCTGAGAAACAATTAGAGCTAGAATCATTAAATTTTACTTGAAGAACTTTGACATTCACCTGAACATTTAGAATATAACGGGCGGACTTCGAATGGGTTACTTGGTACCTCCCATATGAATTAAATACAAAATTTCGTTTAACTGGGAAACTAATAGAACTAGATTCTTCAAATTTTGAACAAATTATTTTAATAATCATCTGAATATTTTGGAGGAAAAAGGGCGGACTTTCATCCGGGGGGCTTGAAGCCCCCACATGAATTAAATTCGTATATCTGAGAAACTATTAGAGCTAGAATCTTAAAATTTTACATGAAGAACTTTGACATTCATGTGAACATTTAGAGAATAACGGGCGGACTTTCAATGGGGGGCTTGGCACCACATATATGAATTAAATACAAAATTTCGTGCATCTTGGAAACTCTTATATTATTCAAATTTTTTGTAGATAGATAGAAATTGGCGATAGATAGAAACTGGCGAACTTGCAATAATTTGCTTGACATCTTTTATATGTAACATATAATAAATCTGGTATTTATTTATACATATTCCTTTTAGGGTAGCAAAGCACACTGGGTATAGCTAGTAATAAATAAAACACGTTTTACAATAAAAAATTTCTATGCTGTTTCTGGAAAAAATTTGCGGTTTTCTTTAATAATCGTCCAACACATCCACCGCACATTTCCTATGTGTAAAAATCAGTAATATAAAATACCGCAAACTCCTTTAAAAATTAAGAACCAATTTCAAAAAAAAAATTTATAAAAAAGAGTTCAATGAAAATAAATAAAATACTTTTGCCATAATGATTTTTAAAAAATTCACTTAACACAATTATATATCACATGTGCATACAACTTGTTATCAGTTCACAAGTATAAATTTATAATAATATAAACAATTGCAAAACAAATCTTTTTATTTATTAAAAAAAATTATGGCAAACACAAATTTTGCTTACTATTGCGCTCTTCGACATTTGAAACTTGTAAACTTAAATTGTTTTTTGTTTTGTTTTCAATTTCTTTTATTTTTTTCTCTTTTTCTAAAGTTTGCGCATTTGTACCTAACACACTAACTGGCTGCCGGCCGGTGGTGGTAGTAAAATATCTCCACCAGCCATCCATTCATCGCCATTATCGCTTTTTATTTGGTCACGTAGACCATGTGCTAATGCTTTGCACACATCCAGACATTGTAGTATATCATGAATGCATACCGTACACTAAAAATTTTTAACATTTTCGGTTGTTTTGTTTGTTTTGCCCGGTTTTTGCAGAAATTCATCATTAGAATAACATTAACATAAAAAATTTACATGGGGACACTATATGTATCAAAAAAAAAAACTTGTTTGTCATACATATTTAAAATGTTCTTATCTTGAGTTCTAACCAGAGCATAAATAATTCATAGTTTTGCAATTCAAGGTGTTTACAACAACTTCCTTTATTTTTGGATTTTGGAAAGTGATTAGATTTTGAAAGCTCTTAAACCTTTGTCCGATCAATTTTGTAAGAAAATGTTTTGCCATTGTTGTCTAGCAATATTGTTAGAAAAACATTAATAATATGATCAGAATCTGATGACTTCTCGATAAGGAAAGAGTGATCAGAATCTGATGACTTTTCTATAAAAATCTGATGACTATCTTTAGAAAAAAGATAAGAATCTGATCAATTATTAATAGAAAAAAATGATCAGAATCTGATCATACGAAAAAATCACTCTTTTCCTAAGATACGAGATCAGATTTTAATCACTTTTTTTCTTTTTTCCTAATCTGATCATTTATCTATACGAAAAAGTGATCAGAATCTGATCATTTATCTATAGGAATCTGATGACTTACTTTAGAAAAAAGATAAGAATCTGATCAATTATTAATACAAAAAAAATGATCAGAATCTGATCATACGAAAAAATCACTCTTTTCCTAAGATACGAGATCAGATTTTGATCACTTTTTTTCTTTTTTCCTAATCTGATCATTTATCTATACAAAAAAGTGATCAGAATCTGATCATTTATCTATAGGAAAAAAAGTGATCAGAATGTGGCAAAATCTGACAATTTCATTGTCATTGTGAGTCGTTTAAATTTTATGTAGTTCTAATAGTTTAATAATTAGTCTAATAACATTTCTATGGTGTATTAATTAGTCTAGGGACTAGATTAGATTAGTCTATGGTCCAGTTTATATATGAATTCATCTATAGACTAGACTAATGTATGATCTATAAACTAATCTATAGTATAGGTAAAATCGGTGTTTAAAATTCTGTCAGATCTGACTACACTATCTATATTGTTAATGCAATTTTTCATTGTCAGATCTGAGTGTAGTTCAACAAATGTTAAATTCGAACTTTTAATATTGCCTGCCATTTTTGGAATTTAGTTTATTATTCGAAATCTATTTGCCCGATTTGCGATCTTGATTTGAAAAATTTTCCTATGTTGACATTTTACATTAATAATTAACAATTTAATTGCCCTGCTAATAAAATTTGAACTGAAGTGTATTAAAAGATTCGTTACAGCCAGTTATAATCATCTTGAAATTTTTGTTTATATATTTTATGAAAATAAATACTATTCATTCATTTGACAAAAAAAATTAATAGTTTATAGTTGCGACAGCCACGCGCGCTCAATTTATTTTTGTTTACATCTTCCAATATCAGTCTAACAAAAAAGTATATATACATTTTAGGTTACTACTACAAATACATAGATACTTATAAAATAAAAACAATTAAGTTGTTTAAACTTTAAAAATTATGCTAGAACATCATTTTCAAAATCTAACAAACAATTTTTTGATACTGTATGCAACTTATGAAAACTTCATAGTAAAAATGAAAATGTTACACACTGTAGTTGCAATATAAGCAAAGCCGCCAACATTGACATAAAACACGCTACATTAGCCACTTTAAATACTGCAACAACAACAACCGAAAGTTAATAATAAATACTACGTAAACATTTTAAACTGGTTTGTTTTTTTTTTTCAAGATGTATTAAAATTATCAACTATAAAAAGCCGGCTCTAATTTCTTCAATAAAAAAGATTTAACCAAAATATTCAGCAAAATATTTTGCGTATTTCGAGTTTATGATTTTTTTATAGAAAAAAAGTTGTAAATCTCACATGTAACGAATTTTATAAATGCTATTAAACTACTTATAAAATAAAATTATTTATTTTAAATATTTAATTTAATTAATGATGTCAAACGACTTGGATGTCGACCATTATTATGTGTTTTCAAGCTAACAATCCTTTAGTCTTTTAAAAAAAAATGGGAGAGGACGAAAGGAGGAAAACGGGAGACGAAGGGGGAAAGGGAAAGAAGCGGAAGAGGGGAGGCGGAAGGAAAGAGGGAGAAGGAGGAAGGCGAAACGGCAAGGGCAGAAAAGGGCCGGGAAAGGGCCCAGAGGAGGAAAGGGGAAAGGGGGGAAGAAAGGAAGGCGAGCGAGCGGCGAGCGAGCGAGCGAGCGAGCGAGCGAGCGAGCGAGCGGCGCGCGAGCGAGCGAGCGAGCGAGCGAGCGAGGGAGCGAGGGAGCGAGAGCGAGCGAGCGAGCGAGCGAGCGAGCGAGCGAGCGAGCGAGCGCGAGCGAGCGAGCGAGCGAGCGAGCGAGCGAGCGAGCGAGCGAGCGAGCGAGCGAGCGAGCGAGAGAGAGCGAGCGAGCGAGCGAGAGAGAGAGCGAGCGAGCGAGCGAGCGGCGAGCGAGCGAGCGACGAGCGAGCGAGCGAGCGAGCGAGCGAGCGAGCGAGCGAGGAGCGAGCGAGCGAGCGAGCGAGCGAGCGAGCGAGCGAGCGAGCGAGCGAGCGAGCGAGCGAGCGAGCGAGCGAGGAGAGAGCGAGCGAGCGAGCGAGCGAGATAGCGAGCGAGCGAGCGAGCGAGCGAGCGAGCGAGCGAGCGAGCGAGCGAGCGAGCGAGCGAGCGAGCGGAGCGAGCGAGCGAGCGAGCGAGCGAGCGAGCGAGCGAGAGAGCGAGCGAGCGAGCGAGCGAGCGAGCGAGCGAGCGAGCAGCGAGCGAGCGAGCGAGCGAGCGAGCGAGCGTAGCGAGCGAGCGAGCGAGCGAGCGAGCTATCGATCTATCTATCGAGCTAGCGATCTAGCGAGCTAGCGAGCTAGATCTAGCTATCTATCTATCTATCTATCTATCTATCTATCTATCTAGTCTATCTATCTATCTATCTATCTATCTACTATCTATGTGATCCTGTAAACTTCTATGTTTGTCCGAGAGATGACGTCCGAATTTGAAATTTTTGTCAACTAAACCTAAAACAACGAAACCAAAACTTTAAAGTGCATAGATCTGTATAAGATATAAATTACTGAATTCTAAACCACTATTGAAATGTTTTTTTGCAAAACTATTTTTCAAAATAATATTTTGTTGAATTCCCGAGATGTTTTAATAATGACAAAAAAAAGGCGGGAAATATAAAGAGTAAACAAATATTTAATTATAAACGTGTTTTGAATTGTTTGTTACATAGACCATTTTACATTACAACTGAGCAGGTGAATAACCGGAAAAACGTGCTAAACCTGTTATTTTAATTGTAAAATAATATCATGTATGAAATTGTGTACTCAATTCAAATTAATATTTAAATGTTGAAATTAATTAAAATAACTGTGTAAGAATCTGAAATGATTCTCTGTACTTTTGGAATAGAGTTCCTTATTTCTGGAAATATGATTCGATTATCCGAGAAATAACGAGGGTTATAATGAAAATAGGTATGTATATCCCAACAGAAATCTAGTCATTTACAATTTATATTGGGATTATATATTCCCGGGAAATTTCCTAAGTTTACTTTAAAGTAGTGGAAAACGCTATTTAATTGAACTCTATTTTCGATATCGACGTATACTTAGACATTAAACTTTATATTTTAATTCTGGTTATTTCTGGGTATTTCATATTGACATTTGAACTAATTTATAATAGAAATACTTATATTGATAAAGAACGCTATAAAATAGGTATATTTATATTTTTACAGATAATGAAGTCTTAAATTATCGAAAAGTGCATTAGTACAATGTCAAACATTTTAATAATTATTAAATATTATAATATAGACCACGAACGCAAGTTTATTGTCAAAAATGCTTTAAAAAGAAGCACGTACACTAAAAAACTTTACTTTTTAAATATGTATATAAAACATATAATGTCGTACATTGATATTAAAAATCCCAATTTAATAAAATTGTCTGATGAATAACTTATTTTAAATATAAAACAATTAAAACTTTAAGCTTAAATATGAAAATATTATATATGCTGATAACATGCTACACCTAAATGCGAAATAACTATTATATTATATGATATTAGAGATAAGACCTATGACAAATATAGTAGAGAATTTGCAACAAAAACAATTTTGATTAGAAATAGTTATAGAAAGAAAATATTAGAAAGCAAGCTAAATTATATAGTTGTTTTGGCTATATTTTAACATGTACTGAATGACAGAGCATAATTTTAACAAATCAATCGTTTTATACGGAAACCCAAGAATTCGAAATATAACATTTACACAGTTTAAATTTCGAAAATATTTAATAAAAATAAATAATTAAAAATAAAATCTATCTAAATATGTAACATTTCCGAGAATTGTTAAAAACTCTCATTCATTTCCAATAACTCCCAGAAAATTTAATATAAACAACATTTAAACAAACCCAACTAAAGGATACAACATTTTCATTTTTTTACCTCTCTAACCGGATAAAAGAAATTACACTAAAACAACACAATATTGACAACACTTTCTCACAACAACATGGAAATATTGACATCTCTGTTGCAAAACATACAACTGTTATAATAAAATAACACGAGGACCAATGTGCTTAATTTAAAGCGGTGATAAATGCAAAAAAAAAAAAACAACAACAAAATTGTTGTTGGTTTTCCAAAAATATATACTTTTTAAATCTAACTAATTAATATTTATTATGCTGCTAGAAACAATAAACAAAACGTATGCAAAAATACCTTGCACGACGACGACTACGTATTTTAGTACGTCTGTCTATCCGTCCGACTGGTGTTGTATATATGGGGTGTTATTGTGGTTGTTTTTGGTTTTTCGTTTTTTTTTATCAATCAAGTGACTTTGGCAAAATTTTGCTTTTTGCCTTAGAACTTTAAAAAATTTAGTATATCTAATATAAACAGATTTGATTACATAAGATAATAAATAAGTTCAAATTGTTTGGTAGCAGTTTATTTAACTATGTATAAAAGTAAATAAATTGAGATGAATATGGAATCAATATGTATGAAAAACTCTCACATGAGCTTTTAGTTTGTATGTCAGCAGACCTTCATACATACTTATAAATTAATCTTCTTCGGCGATTAAAAACTTTAATTAAACTATCAGTTGTACATAATTTTATAGCCAAACATTTTCTTTAAACAAATTATTCAATATCTGTTTACAACCGTAATTATTAAATAATATTATACCCTAAACATTTGTTGTCATAATGTGATTGTATAATAGCAGCGGAAAAAACAATAACTAGAAAAAAGGAAAAAGTTGGAAGTGTCTCAAAATCTACTTACCCCACAGACACTGTGCATAGCGTGCATAGAGAATCATTAAAAATATAGAAAATTTCAACATTTTTAACATAATTACTGGCTTTTATATACACGTTTAAACATTTACTTCAATTTGCTTTAATTCTTTTTTTTTTATTTTGCTTTACTTTTCTCGCAAAATTTACACTTTGCTTTTTTTAATTTAAAATATATACAAAAATTTCTTTTCACTTCTCTTTCACTATATACATAAATTAATTTACACTAAAATGACCTTTATATTTTATTTTTATAATTTTGTTGCTTTATTTTTTGTTTTAATAGTTGAGCGAATGATATCCGTTCGTATTTTTATTTACTTTTACCATGCGGCACGTTGGTTAATTAATGGTTAACTTTAACAAATTTTTCTTATTTAACGACTAATATGGAATATAAAATTCCTAAATAAAAGAAACGCACGAAACGAACCTGACGAGTTAATATCAATCACTACCAACCTCAAAATAAATTTTACCATCACACTTCCAAACAGCTGATACATATTTGTCAAACTTTGTTTAAATCAGACATGGTAAATTTAGGTTTATAAATGGTACCAACTTCCGAATAAGAGAGTACTTTTTTCTGGTTAATAGTTGTTTCACCAGTCTATACTAGTTTTTTGATTAGTCTAGTGACTTATTTATTGTTAAGTTTTTTAGCTAATCTATTGGTTATTCAAAAGTTTAAAACAAAAACAAGGACTCAATAATTAAAGCGAAATTTATCGTTTTCAACATATTTTTTGACAATGAAATATACCACTGTACAAGTACAATAGTACTGAATTTTTCATCTCTGGTTAAAATTAATTAACTATACAGTTTGAGAACCATTGGAAAATATCAAGTGTTGATAACAGAGAAAATAAAATTAACGTTATTTTGTATAGTGTGATTACAGAGAACTTTTACGGCTAGATTAAATCCAATAACATTAACTTTAACATTATGTTAAATGTAGACATTGCATTTGAATGTTAGTTTTTATAAAAATAAATTTCTTTAAAATAATCGATAATATTATAAAAAACTTTTTAAGTTTTTCGAAAATTTTCTATAATATGTATAGAAAAATTATTGAGGAATGTTTAAAAAATAAAAAAATTATTCGAAATAAAAATAAGAATGGATCGAAAATTTTCTATAATATAAAAATTTATCGAAAATAGAAAATTTATCGAAAATTTTCTATAAAAATAGAAAATTTATCGATTGATTTACGGCTAGCACAAATCCAATAACACTAACTTTAACATTATGTTAAATGTAGACATTGCATTTGCATGTTAGTGTCTTTGTTCAAAATATTTTCTTTAAAAAAGTAAGAAATTTATAGAAAGTTTTTATAAAAATAAATTTCTTTAAAAATAATTGAAAATATTATAAAAAAATTTAAAATTTTCGAAAATTTTCTATAATATAGAAAAATTATTGAAAAATGTTTATAAAAATAGAAAATTTATCGAAAATTTTCAATAAAAATAGAAAATTTATCAAAAATTTTCTATAAAACTAGATAATTTATCAAAAATTTTCTATAAAAATAGAAAATTTATTGAAAATTATCTATAAAACTAGATATTTTATCGAATTTTGTGAATTTTTTTTATAAAAATAGAAAATTTTTCGATATTTTCTATTAAAATAGAAAATTGATTGAAAATTTTTCTAAAAAATTTAAACATTTTCCAAATTTTCTATAAAAATAGGAAATCTATTGAAATTTTTTTATAAAACTATAAAATTTATGGAAGATTTTCTATAAAAATATAAATTTTTCTTTAAAAATGGAGAAGAACGTATAATTTTTTTCGTTTTAAATATATTTATAATAATTTATTTCATCAATAATTTATAAAAAAAAATAAAATAATTTTTAAATTGTCTAAATGAAATTCTTAAAAAAACGGAAAATCTATAATAAAAGTTTTAAAATATAAATTTAAATATAAACAATATAATAACTAGAAACAATACATAAGAGCAAATTATTTATAATTAATATTAAATAAAAATAGACTGTTTTGATACTGATTAGTTTGAGTTAAAATAAAAATTATTATTTTATAATAAAATACAAAAAAAAAACGAAACTAATAAATTTATTTAATTATTTGGTAGCTAGACTTTTTTGTTGCATATGTTTATGTTTTATGTATGTATGTAATTGTATACTGATATATTAAGAGAGGTAATAGAATTAACAACATGTTATGAAAATACAATGTGGATAATTAAATGTAACATTAACTAAAACCACAGTTTAAAAATTAAAACTAAACTTTATATTTATGTAGTAATGTATAAATAAATAAATTGAATAATTTATGTATTCTTGTCGGATTTTTTTTAGTTGTTTTGTAGAATTGAATTATTTCGTACTTAAAATAAAATTTCTTTATCATTTTTGCATTATAACTATAAAATTATACTAGTCGAAAGTAGTTATACTATTAAGGGACTTTTGAGTTAACAACTAAGTAAAGAAATTTTTGAAAAATTAAAGTTTGACTTAAATAATTTAAGTTTTTTTTTTTAAATATTAAATATTTTGAGAAAAAAATTTGGCTTGTTTGGAAAAATGTTAAGTTTTTTATTAATTGTTTTAGCAAAAGTCCTTTTTAGTTATTTTTTCCACTTTTAAATTAGGTACGTTTAATTGATTAAATCAAAAATTGTACGTACTTATGCAGTTTAACATATACATTTAGTTATTAATTAAAAAGTTATTTTGCCATTGATGTTTTTTTGTTGTTATTTATTACATTTGTTTGTTAGTTTTAAATAATTTCTTTTTTACATTTACATTTAGGTTATTAATTAATGTTATTTAAACGTTTTCATTTAGTTTTATTGCTTAAATTTGTTTTAATAAATGTTTGTTTGTTTCTTACTTTGTTGTATGTAGTTTAGTGGGCAAAATTAAATCGTGATACTGTTTTATGACATATCCATCGTATCACTTGTCTTATACGTGATGAAAACCATTTAAATACTTCACCAGTTCTTCGTAGTTTGGAAGCATAATGCTTAATATGATCTGTGCTAGGAAATTAAGGAAACCATCGGAAATAGAATTTATTAAATCGGATTTAAATTCCTATAAATTGCAAAAAATTTATTGATTAATTTGATTTTTAGAAAAGGATATAATAGTGTCCAGGGTTGATGGCCTCCATTTATATAGGTTACATAAGTGAAACCATCTCTTTGACCTTTACCTCTTATATGATAGTAATAAGGCAGAAAAGAGTGCAGGTTAAATCTGTAAATTTTTTTTTAAATATTATAATTTTTAAACAAATACATAGAAAAGGAATAAATAAAATTAAAGAAAAAAAATTGGTGTAAAATATAATTTTTAGTGAAATGTAGATTTTTTGTTCGAAACCAGTTTTTATTAATAAAAAGTTGATTTTTAATGAAAAGCCGTTTTTTTTTTCGATAAAAAGAGTTGATTTTGTGAGAAATGATTTTCTAATGAAATGTTGATATTTCTGTAAAAAGTCGATTATTTTGTGAATAACCAATTTCTTAGTTAAAAAGTCGGTTTACTAGCAAAAAGTCGATTTGTTAATAAAAAGTCTAATTTTTGGTGAAATGTCATGAAAATTAATTATTTTTTTTTTTAATATTAAATCTTTGTGATAAAATGTGTTTTAGTGATAAAATGTCCAATTATTATTAAAACTGAAAAGTTTTAGGGATTTTCACTTTTATTTCCGCAATTTATAAAAAAAACTTTCAGATTAAATGTCGATTCCAAAAAATGATACTTCCTTTGTAAAAGTAAATGTTTGACTACATACAAACCTTCGTTTTTCATAGAATAATATGGCAGGTTGATTTGTGGTTAACACATGTAAAAAAATTGCCTTAACCGACTGTCGCTCGGCTGTTGTCAAATGATTTATAAGAGCATCTAATAGTAATGAACCTATACCATTACGGCGATGTTTTCGATGTACACCTAATGATAATATATAACCAATATCGGCTGTTTTACCCATACTATCCGGTAAAATGCCTTTATCCTTAAAAAAAAAAAAAACATAAAAATAACATTTTTAAATGACTATAGCTTCAATATTGACACTTACCTCCTTATTAAGATTTCTATAGGGTTTTATTTCGGCTACAATTAAACCAATAATTGCTAAATTATATACAGCTGCTAACGAGAAAAATCTTGAACTGGAAGTTATATCCTCGTACCAGGATAGAGGATAATCGATGGGAAACCAATCTTGACATAATGTCCGTACCTTTTTGGGAAATGTTATTAAAACTAATCTTGACAATGTGTTATAGCGAGTATAAATACCTCTGTTAAATCGTCTGGTACCAGAAATCGCAATTGAACATCATTAACTGAACACAGAGGTACATGGTCGTTATCAATACGACCAATATCAATAGGCTCGGCCGACGATGGTGAATTGCTGGTATTTACTTTTTGGGGGTAGTAGATCGGGGAGGGAACGACAACAAAATGAAAGCGGCAACAGAAGGAGAAAGGACAGGGGGGAACAGAGGAGGAAGACACAGCGGGCGAGGGAGCGAGCGAGCGACCGATCCGAGCGAGCGAGCGAGCGAGCGAGCGAGCGAGCGAGCGAGCGAGCGAGCGAGCGAGCGAGCGAGCGAGCGAGCGAGCGAGAGAGCGAGCGAGCGAGCGAGCGAGCGAGCGAGCGAGCGAGCGAGCGAGCGAGCGAGCGAGAGCGAGCCGAGCGAGCGAGCGAGCGAGCGAGCGAGCGAGCGAGCGAGCGAGCGAATGCGAGCGAGAGAGCGAGCGAGCGAGCGAGCGAGCGAGCGAGCGAGCGAGCGAGGAGCGAGGAGCGAGCGAGCGAGCGAGCGAGCGAGCGAGCGAGCGAGCGAGCGAGCGAGCGAGCGAGCGAGCGAGCGAGCGAGCGAGCGAGCGAGCGAGCGAGCTAGCTAGCGAGCGAGCGAGCAGCGAGCGAGCGAGCGAGCGAGCGAGCTGATGCGAGCGAGCGAGCGAGCGAGCGAGCGAGCGAAGCGAGCGAGCGAGCGAGCGAGCGAGCGAGTAGCTAGCGATCGAGCGAGCTATCGAGCTATCTATCTATCTATCTATCTATCTATCTATCTATCTATCTATCTATCTATCTATCTATCTATCTATCTATCTATCTATCTATCTATCTATCTATCTATCATTCATCTTGTCAAAAGGCAATAAAATGTATAAGTATGGAGTTAGGCTACTTGTACTCTTAGCTAGCAGTATGAATATTGTGATAAACTATGTGCAAGTAAATATATAGAATTACATTATTTTTTTTTAGTTTGCCTAAATACTTATGTAGATAAGATACATACTTCTAAGTTCTTTAGAATACGTATTTAAAGAAAATTCATTTATTTATATTATACAAAACAAAATAGAAACCAATATTTCTCCTAAAGTTAAAGGTTAACTTGAGCAAGAAAGAAAAAACTGCTAAAGTTTTGATAAGAATACACATTTGGTTAAATATTAGAATTATGAAATAAACATTGAAAATTACGTGAATTATTTAACAAAAAATGACCCGACAAAATGTTAAACACAACACTAGTATAGGTGTGCATGAGACATAAAAACTAAACCACTAAAAAACAGCTAAATTGGTGGTGGCCATCATGATTTTTAAGTTGATATTATAAAATAAATGAAAACTTTCTAATTCCCCACCCTGTAAACATTAAAAATGTCCCATTTAGATTAAATATAAACAGACATAAGACACGCAAAATTAAACTATTTTTGCGAGAATTTATAAAAAGGAACCTTAAGGTATAATAAAGAGAAACGTTATTAAAGCTAATAAATAAATAGCTATAAGAGCATTTGTTTATACAAATATTGAACTTACAAATTAAATTGCGCCATAATCCAAAATTTTCAGTTAAGCAGGATAATATAAGAAATTTTGACGTATTACTGTAGCTGGAATTTTTCATCTAGTATTTACGAGCTTTTGATATGAATTGTGGCAGTCAATTGAATAATATAAATATCTCTGCTTCCAACATAGGAATCAAATTAAATGTTTAGTTTAGTCACTCCGCATTCTGTTCGTTCGCTCGTTATAAACATTTAACATTGATCATCTATAAATGTTAATTGTTCATCGTCTATCCAATGCTTTGCTTTTTTTTAATAACTGATAATGGTTACCGAATAGTTAATTGACCCCTCTCAATTAGTCGAGTCATCTAAACAGTCTTTTTTAGTATCAGTTGATGTTCCAACTTAAATTGCTAACTTTTCACACATAACGCAAACACCTGCTACTGTAGTTCACTCCTTTTCTGCAACAGAATAAAATCAAAGTTTGCAGGAAAAGCACACCACTACTGGACGCAAAGGCAGTAGTAGCAACACGTCCAAAACAATTGCAGGCAATTGCTCGTTAAACTAATTCTTTATTTTACTTTTTATGTCTTCAAAATAAAATTGAGATTTATTTAATTGAATTTAATTAACTTGTGCGAGTCCCATGTATACATTTTTTGTATTATTTTTTTTGTTGAACGTACCACCATCACCACTAATGTACGAAAAAAAGGAAAAATTTTGATTTGTTTTAATAAAAAACAAGAAGAAAATGAATACTACAACAGAAAACAAATTGTCTTCTTGTATTTTGACAGTAGTTGTCAAAAAGCAATGATTCTAAAACTGTTAGTTGAAAAGTTTTTTTTTCGCAATGATTGTTGAAGGGGGGATATATATAATAGGGATGCCAGTTTGCTAAAAACAATTGTATTTCATGGGTTTTTGTCTTAGATAAGGTAACTTTGCTAATTGATTTAAAATTTTAACTGTCACTCGATTTGAAACCAAATTTGTGATATTATTTTTCGTTTAGTGTTTCTTCCGGTAGATTTTAAACAATTATTAAATAAATGTTTGGCTCATCGATCCAGATGTCTGGTTTAATTAAAATTTTTTCACTAAAAATGCGTTCTTTCAGAAACATTTTAGAAATTTTACACTTTACTAAATATTTAACTTTTCACTAATAATACGATTTCACTATAATTCTTCCAACAAATTTTATAATTTATTATTCTGAAAGAAAATATAGTCAGTTAAGAATAAAAACAAAAAAGTATCCAAATTGTATTATATTCAAAAATGTATTTATTTTCTAAATATTTTAAATTTTTATTTAGGTATGTGAGGAAAAGCGATTTGGACTTGAAATCAATAAAAAACTATTTGTGTTTTGCACACTTTCAAATCGATCGATTTCAAATCCTTCGATTTCAACAACACATCCCGGTTTGTATAAAAAAAACTTAACGCAATAATAATAAAACAGAGATATTGAATATTTTAAACTATACCAATAATGTAAAAATTATTGAAAAAAGCTAATTATATTATTTTTAGTTACAGATAAATATTTCCAGAAAGAAATTAACAAAATGTATAGAGTATTATTAATATATGTATATTATACAAATAATAACCCATTTTTTATTTAACTTAAAGCTAATAATGATTTATTATCAATATTATTATTATTGTTATTTATATTTTCAATATTATTTAAAGAAGCACGTTTTAAATCATGACAATGATTCCAAAATTTAACTAAACGATTATCGGTATTTGAACAAAATTCACGAAAATCTTTAAGCATTTTCAATTGAAATAATTCACCTTCGGATGAATTGTTAATGAGAAGAGATTTCCATTTTTTATTTGGTATCATATGATTCCAGGCCCATAAGAAACCAATCTGAAATTATGCAATGTTTATTTTAGCTTAAGAAATATATTAAATATTTATTAAAATGATGAATACCTTCTTAGGAACATTAGTATTATTGGTGTGACCATAAACACAACGTGTAACATTGGCTTCTTGTCTACTTGGTGAATCCATTTGATAATTGGTATTTTTAGAACAGCTATGGAATACAATTTAAATTTAAATTAATTGTTTATGAGATTTTTTGCTAAATTTTTATAGTCTATTACCGTATAAGAGCAAACATATTTCCAGAACAATGAACATATTGATATTCCTTTGGGATCTTAGATAATGAATAAGAATAAAATATATTCATTTAATTTTTATAACATGAATAATAATTTTTAAACTTGGAAGATTTCCTTTCTTATACTCACATCTTTGTTAAAAGTAAATTTCTTTTCCACAACACAGGGTAAAAATCCAAAACGTGCTAATATAGCTTCTTGGAATAATAACATACGATCGGCTCTAGTTTCTTCCGAAAATTCTGCAGACAACAAAAATTATGTCGTTAACCAGATCAAAAATAAAATCAAAATTTGAAAAACAACTTACCTTCAAACATATTGACCCCATTATTTAAATGCTGAGTAGCCAAGGGTATAAATATGGGTCCTCTGAGAGGATCAGATTTCTCGGTAAATGGTTCAGCCATGGGATCGGCGGGGTACTGGTACTAATTGGTAATTACACTGATTGGCTTTACGTATCCAGCCATTAATCTTTAATTTGAAATGAAAAATATGAAATTAATTTATTTTTCTAGTTCAATTCTAAGTAATTCAGTTCTAGTTCAGTTCTAGTTCTAGTTCAGTTCTAGTTCAGTTCTAGTTCAGTTCTAGTTCAGTTCTAGTTCAGTTCTAGTTCAGTTCTAGTTCAGTTCTAGTTCAGTTCTAGTTCAGTTCTAGTTCAGTTCTAGTTCAGTTCTAGTTCAGTTCTAGTTCAGTTCTAGTTCAGTTCTAGTTCAGTTCTAGTTCAGTTCTAGTTCAGATCTAGTTCAGTTCTAGTTCAGTTCTAGTTCAGTTCTAGTTCAGTTCTAGTTCAGTTCTAGTTCAGTTCTAGTTCAGTTCTAGTTCAGTTCTAGTTCAGTTCTAGTTCAGTTCTAGTTCAGTTCTAGTTCAGTTCTAGTTCAGTTCTAGTTCAGTTCTCAGTTCTAGTTCAGTTCTAGTTCAGTTCTAGTTCAGTTCTAGTTCAGTTCTAGTTCAGTTCTAGTTCAGTTCTAGTTCAGTTCTAGTTCAGTTCTAGTTCAGTTCTAGTTCAGTTCTAGTTCAGTTCTAGTTCAGTTCTAGTTCAGTTCTAGTTCAGTTCTAGTTCAGTTCTAGTTCAGTTCTAGTTCAGTTCTAGTTGTTCAGTTCTAGTTCAGTTCTAGTTCAGTTCTAGTTCAGTTCTAGTTCAGTTCTAGTTCAGTTCTAGTTCAGTTCTAGTTCAGTTCTAGTTCAGTTCTAGTTCAGTTCTAGTTCAGTTCTAGTTCAGTTCTAGTTCAGTTCTAGTTCAGTTCTAGTTCAGTTCTAGTTCAGTTCAGTTCAGTTCTAGTTCAGTTCTAGTTCAGTTCTAGTTCAGTTCTAGTTCAGTTCTAGTTCAGTTCTAGTTCAGTTCTAGTTCAGTTCTAGTTCAGTTCTAGTTCAGTTCTAGTTCAGTTCTAGTTCAGTTCTAGTTCAGTTCTAGTTCAGTTCTAGTTCAGTTCTAGTTCGTTCTAGTTCAGTTCTAGTCAGTTCTAGTTCAGTTCTAGTTCAGTTCTAGTTCAGTTCTAGTTCAGTTCTAGTTCAGTTCTAGTTCAGTTCTAGTTCAGTTCTAGTTCAGTTCTAGTTCAGTTCTAGTTCAGTTCTAGTTCAGTTCTAGTTCAGTTCTAGTTCAGTTCTAGTTCAGTTCTAGTTTCAGTTCTAGTTTCAGTTCTAGTTCAGTTCTAGTTCAGTTCTAGTCAGTTCTAGTTCAGTTCTAGTTCAGTTCTAGTTCAGTTCTAGTTCAAGTTCTAGTTCAGTTCTAGTTCAGTTCTAGTTCATTCTAGTTCATTCTAGTTCAGTTCTAGTCAGTTCTAGTTCAGTTCTAGTTCAGTTCTAGTTCAGTTCTAGTTCAGTTTAGTTCAGTTCTAGTTCAGTTCTAGTTCAGTTCTAGTTCAGTTCTAGTTCAGTTATTCAGTTCTAGTTCAGTTCTAGTTCAGTTCTAGTTCAGTTCTAGTTCAGTTCTAGTTCAGTTCTAGTTCAGTTCTAGTTCAGTTCTAGTTCAGTTCTAGTTCAGTTCTAGTTCAGTTCTAGTTCAGTTCTAGTTCAGTTCTAGTTCAGTCTAGTTCAGTTCTAGTTCAGTTCTAGTTCAGTTCTAGTTCAGTTCTAGTTCAGTTCTAGTTCAGTTCTAGTTCAGTTCTAGTTCAGTTCTAGTTCAGTTCTAGTTCAGTTCTAGTTCAGTTCTAGTTCAGTTCTAGTTCAGTTCTAGTTCAGTTCTAGTTCAGTTCTAGTTCAGTTCTAGTTCAGTTCTAGTTCAGTTCTAGTTTCAGTTCTAGTTCAGTTCTAGTTCAGTTCTAGTTCAGTTCTAGTTCAGTTCTAGTTCAGTTCTAGTTCAGTTCTAGTTCAGTTCTAGTTCAGTTCTAGTTCAGTTCTAGTTCAGTTCTAGTTCAGTTCTAGTTCAGTTCTAGTTCTGTTCTAGTTCAGTTCTAGTTCAGTTCTAGTTCAGTTCTAGTTCAGTTCTAGTTCAGTTCTAGTTCAGTTGGAGTAAAAGTATTTCTTAAACACTTGCCAAATCCCAAACTATTGGTCCCGACGATGTAACCCATTGTACTACAATCTCAAATGCAAAACCTGTTTGCATAACAGTGTGATATTTAACGTGTCCCCACTCCATGCGTTCACTCTTTTGGTTGACATCAATTTCCAAATGTGAATGACGATAGATTTTTTCTGAAAGAAAATAAAGGTTTAAAAAATTTTGTTTATATGTACATATTATTTAAAATTCCCTTCCAAAAAATTGCAATTTGTAATTTTAAATTATTTGATACTTTTTAAATATCAAAAAATACGCGTGTAATTGATAAACATTCTTACGATTTTTACAACAATCTGTCCAGGATTGTGGTGGTGGTATATCTTTTAGAAAATTCGGTATATGCGGTAAAGTAGCTTCATCATTCCATAAACTGTTGCAGCCCAACAATTCAATTTCCATCCATTCATTCTCAAAGGCACTTAAATCATTAAGAGGACGTATGTAGTCTTAAAAAGTAAAAAAATAATTAGTCTTTATTGAAAATATTAATATTTTATACTAACCTTTAACATTTTTATCTTGTTGAGCTATAAAATATAAATAAAAGCCCGCTATTACTGGCTTATTAAAATCACCCGAGGCATGACATATAAGTTTCTCTTTGCGCATGGCCTCTAAAATTTCCAAAGGATTACGTGAGTTATCCAAATTGTTTTTAAGCCACATTAAGGCATCAAACGATACAAATGTATACGAAGGCAGGCTTTGGGTTTGTGAAATGAAGGCAACGCCATTAACGGGATGTTTCATTGCTTCAAATATTTCATTGATTGAAGCATTGGGTCGTAATTTAATTTCGGTAGAGGATCTTTAAAAAAAAGAAATAAAAATATTAATTTCATATTAATTAAAATAATTTAAAGGAAATGTATGAATGTTAATTACCCTTCATCATAATCATCATGCTGATTCAGCTCTGAATTTAAGGCAATTGCAGCAGCATCAGCTGCCGGATGTATAATACGTCCACCTGCCCGTTCAGTTTTTAAAACCGTAGAACGTGCTATGTAACTATTTAAAAAATAATTTAAATTATATACAAGTACATAGAAGTATTTTACAAATATTTGGTGTAATCGTTTATGCATTGAAAATACATTTGCCAAATAGAGAAAAACAACTCAAAATTGCAGTTAATGAATTTATGAAAATTATATACAAAATATGTTTAATGAGATTTTTTTAAGTTTTTTAGATTTTAATGATAAGTATGTGCCTTTACAAAACAAACCAACAAACCTTTGCTGTGGTGAGTTAAAAATAATATGATGTTTATCAGAGAATCTAGTTGTGACATGCTGTAAGCCAAAAACCATAAAATAAAATAAAAACGAAAATAAATTAAAAAAGCAATATTAAAATATTAAGCAGACAATTTTTTCTACATAGTACTTTACGTGGCATAAATACATATGTAGCGAGACTGATACCACACTTCTGTAATTATTATATAAAATAAAATAAACAATTTTGCTAATCCAAGCAATAAACAAACGTTGTTCAGTTCTAATTTTCGTTCAGTTCTAGTTCAGATCTAGTTCAGTTCTAGTTCAGTTCTAGTTCAGTTCTAGTTCAGTTCTAGTTCAGTTCTAGTTCAGTCTAGTTCAGTTCTAGTTCAGTTCTAGTTCAGTTCAGTTCTAGTTCAGTTCTAGTTCAGTTCTAGTTCAGTTCTAGTTCAGTTCTAGTTCAGTTCTAGTCAGTTCTAGTTCAGTTCTAGTTCAGTTCTAGTTCAGTTCTAGTTCAGTTAGTCAGTTCTAGTTCAGTTCTAGTTCAGTTCTAGTTCAGTTCTAGTTCAGTTCTAGTTCAGTCTAGTTCAGTTCTAGTCAGTTCTAGTTCAGTTCTAGTTCAGTTCTAGTTCAGTTCTAGTTCAGTTCTAGTTCAGTTCTTAGTTCAGTTCTAGTTCAGTTCTATAGTTCAGTTCTAGTTCAGTTCTACTTTCAGTTCTACTTCAGTTTCTAGTTCAGTTCTAGTTCAGTTCTAGTTCAGTTCTAGTTCAGTTCTAGTTCAGTTCTAGTTCAGTTCTAGTTCAGTTCAAGTTCAGTTCTAGTTCAGTTCTAGTTCAGTTCTAGTTCGTTCTAGTTCAGTTCTAGTTCAGTTATAGTCATTTCTAGTTCAGTTCTAGTTCCAGTTCTAGTTCAGTTCTAGTTCAGTTCTAGTTCAGTTCTAGTTCAGTCTGTTCAGTTCTAGTTCTAGTTCAGTTCTAGTTCAGTTCTAGTTCAGTTCTAGTTCAGTTCTAGTTCAGTTCTAGTTCAGTTCTAGTTCAGTTCTAGCTCAGTTCTAGCTCAGTTCTAGTTCAGTTCTAGTTCAGTTCTAGTTCAGTTCTAGTTCAGTTCTGTTCAGTTCTAGTTCAGTTCTAGTTCAGTTCTAGTTCAGTTCTAGTTCAGTTCTAGTTCAGTTCTAGTTCAGTTCTAGTTCAGTTCTAGTTCAGTTCTAGTTCAGTTCTAGTTCAGTTCTAGTTCAGTTCTAGTTCAGTTCTAGTTCAGTTCTAGTTCAGTTCTAGTTCAGTTCTAGTTCAGTTCTAGTTCAGTTCTAGTTCAGTTCTAGTTCAGTTCTAGTTCAGTTCTAGTTCAGTTCTAGTTCGTTCTAGTTCAGTTCTAGTTCAGTTCTAGTTCAGTTCTAGTTCAGTTCTAGTTCAGTTCTAGTTCAGTTCTAGTTCAGTTCTAGTTCTAGTTCAGTTCTAGTTCTAGTTAGTTCTAGTCAGTTCTAGTTTCAGTTCTGTTTCTAGTTCAGTTCTAGTTCAGTTCTAGTTCAGTTCTAGTTCAGTTCTAGTTCAGTTCTAGTTTCAGTTCTAGTCTCAGTTTAGTCAGTTCTAGTTCAGTTCTAGTTCAGTTTAGTTCTAGTTCTAGTTCAGTTCTAGTTCTAGTTCAGTTCTAGTTCAGTTCTGGTTCTAGTTCAGTTCTAGTTCAGTTCTAGTTCAGTTCTAGTTCAGTTCTAGATCAGTTCTAGTTCAGTTCTAGTTCAGTTCTAGTTCAGTTCTAGTTCGTTCTAGTTCAGTTTCTAGTTCAGTTTAGTTTCAGTTCTAGTTCAGTTCTAGTTCAGTTCTAGTTCAGTTCTAGTTCAGTTCTAGTTCAGTTCTAGTGCTAGTTAAGTTCTAGTTCAGATTCTAGTTCAGTTCTAGTTCAGTTCTAGTGCAGTTCTAGTTCAGTTCTAGTTCAGTTCTAGCTCAGTTCTAGTTCACTTCTAGTTCAGTTCTAGTTCAGTTCTAGTTCAGTTCTAGTTCAGTTCTAGTTCAGTTCTAGTTCAGTTCTAGTTCAGTTCTAGTTCAGTTCTAGTTCAGTTCTAGTTCAGTTCTAGTTCAGTTCTAGTTCAGTTCTAGTTCAAGTTCTAGTTCAGTTCTAGTTCAGTTCTAGTTCAGTTCTAGTTCAGTTCTAGTTCAGTTCTAGTTCAGTTCTAGTTCAGTTCTAGTTCAGTTCTAGTTAGTTCTAGTTCAGTTCTAGTTCAGTTCTAGTTCAGTTCTAGTTCAGTTCTAGTTCAGTTCTAGTTCAGTTCTAGTTCAGTTCTAGTTCAGTTTTAGTTCTGTTCTAGTTCAGATCTAGTTCAGTTCTAGTCAGTTTGTTTTTTTTTTTTTTTTTTTTTTTTTGTGTAATAGAAATAAATAATCTGGCTACATATGTATGTATGTACAAAACAAGTGCTTAAAATAAAATTAATATATTTATAAAATTAAATGTTTTTAATAAGTATTATAAGCAGACATAAAGATACAAAGACACGTAGCTTTTGAAACTTTTGTATAAAAGATGTTGACATCTCGCCATTAACATTTTAATAACCATAACAACAGCATTCAAATCATTTCTTAAAAAATAATAATTAGTATTTATTATAGAGGAACCATCTTCCAATCCACATTGGAGCATGTATTTTCGCTTCTTTAGAAGTTTCATTTCTGCTGCGTTAAGTTTCGAATTTTCAATATCATTATGTTTTTCTAGTATCACAAAGGCTTCAATTTTTGGAACCAGGTGAAATGGTATCTAAGCTAACTTATGAGGCGTCAAGAAAGAAATGAATATTAGACCTATTTCGAAAAGTGATTTGTAAATAGTCCTTTCATATTTGTAGTTTAGAATCAAAACTAAAACAAATATAAACAATTATGTATTTGATTTGATTTAGATTATGAAATATAAAAAAAAATAAAGAAAAACAATAATATTGAATATTAAGCTGCGTGTCTATTACAATTTAAACTAGTGAATAATAAATAAAAATAAAATAGATACGTAAATAAATAGTAGTAGTGATTAATAATAGTATTAATTAAGCAAACACCAAATGTTTGTAATAAAAAATGTTTTAACCAAGCCAAACCATTTTAAAAGGCTAACAAACAAAAAATATTGTTTCTTTAAACTAAAATTGTTTATATAAAAACCTTGGTCGCTTTTCGGGCAAACGATTACTGCCAACACGTTCACGAAACGGCGAATTTGTAACACCCTAAATATTAAAAAATATATAAAAATTTAGTGGACCTTTTTCTTTAAAATTAATTAATTAATGCATTTGTTTTGCAAATTAGAGGGTAAAACAAAGAACAAAACAAAAAAATATATATGTTTGTAATTAACAAGACAAGGGACAAAATTTTTAGAATTAAATTAAAGTCTTGACAAAAACAATTAGAAAAAACTAGTTTTTAGTAAAAGAGGAAAAAAGATAGTAAAAGTTTTAGATAGAGAACCTGATTAGATGGAGGTCTGGATATTATGCTGGTACTGTGGCGCCTTCTTGTTAGATGACTTTGTGCAGTAGGACTATCCTGTAAACGATTCCAACTCAAACACATAAGGCAAAAGCAACAATAATAAAATTTTGGGAAAAAAGTATTAAAATTGTTGTTGTTGTTGTGTGGTAAATATTTTTTAAATAAATATTGTAGTATGTAGGTTAAAAATTTAATTAATATTGTAAAATAATACTGTACATAAATACGTTTTTTGGGGAAAAATATACATAAATGTAGTAAATAATAAAAAAAAAATAAATTCAAATAAAATAAATAGTAAAGATAATAAATAAAACTGGCAAATAAATATAATAAAGAACAATATTATATAAAGCATAAAAAAACATAATTAGTTTAACTAAATTCCATACAAAAACGAGAAATAAATAATTAATAACAGAAATAATCAGAAATAATTGATGATATGCTTACGCGTGCTTTACGTCTTTTCAATTTATTCAAATGCAATTCAACGAAACGCATAAAATCATCTACTTGTTGCTTAGTATGTCCACGGCGTTATCGGTGAAGACATCACAGTGCTGACAACCTTGTTCAATTATTGTATTCATAGCTCTATTCTCTTTGGGTAATAAATACATACGAAACGCCAATATTTTAAGCTCTGGAAAAATATACAATACTGTTTATTAAAATTTATTGCACAAAAATAGAACTAAAACAGAACTAGACTAACTAGAACTGAACTAGAATGAACTAGAACTAAACTAGACTGAACTAGAACTGAAACTAGACTAACTAGAACTGAACTAGAACTGAACTAGAAACTGAACTAGAACTGAACTAGAACTGAACTAGAACTGAAACTAGAACTGAACTAGAACTGAACTAGAACTGAACTAGAACTGAACTAGAACTGAACTAGAACTGAACTAGAACTGAGACTAGAACTGAACTAGAACTGAACTAGAATGAACTAGAACTGAACTAGAACTGAACTAGAACTGAACTAGAACGAACCTGAACTAGAATGAACTGAACTTAACTAGAACTGAACAAGAACTGAACTAGAATGAACTAGAACTGATCTAAGAACTGAACTAGAACTGAACTAGTACTGAACTAGAACTGAACTAGAACTGAACTAGAACTGAACTAGAACTGAACTAGAACTGAACTAGAACTGAACTAGAAATGACTAGAACTGAACTAGAACTGAACTAGAACTGAACTAGAACTGAACTAGAACTGAACTAGAACTGAACTAGAACTGAACTAGAACTGAACTAGAACTGAACTAGAACTGAACTAGAACTGAACTAGAACTGAACTAGAACTGAACTAGAACTGAACTAGAACTGAACTAGAACTGAACTAGAACTGAACTAGAACTGAACTAGAACTGAACTAGAACTGAACTAGAACTGAACTAGAAACTGAACTAGAACTGAACTACAACTGAACTACAACTGATCTAGAACTGACTGACTAAACTGATCTAGAACTGAACTAAACTGAACTTAGACCGAACTAGAACTGAACTAGAACATGAAACTAGAACTGAACTAGAACTGAACTAGAAATGAACTAGAACTGAACTACGAACTGAACTAGAACTGAACTAGAACTGAACTAGAAACTGAAACTAGAACTGAACTAGAACTGAACTAGACTGAACTAGAACTGAACTAGAAACTGAACTAAGACTGAACTAGAATGACTAGAAACTGAACTAGAACTGAACTAGAAACTGAACTAGAACTGAACTAGAACTGAACTAGAACTGAACTAGAACTGAACTAGAACTGAACTAGAACTGAACTAGAACTGAACTAGAACTGAACTAGAACTGAACTAGAACTGAACTAGAACTGAACTAGAACTGAATAGAACCTGAACTAGAACTGAAACTAGAACTGAACTAGAACGAACTAGAACTGAACTAGAACTGAACTAGACTGACTAGAACTGAACTAGAACTGAACTAGAACTGAACTAGAACTGAACTAGAACTGAACTAGAACTGAACTAGAACTGAACTAGAACGAACTAGAACTGAACTAGAACTGACCTAGAACTGAACTAGAACTGAACTAGAACTGAACTAGAACTGAACTAGAACTGAACTAGAACTGAACTAGAACTGAACTAGAACTGAACTAGAACTGAACTAGAACTGAACTAGAACTGAACTAGAACTGAACTAGAACTGAACTAGAACTGAACTAGAACTGAACTAGAACTGAACTAGAACTGAACTAGAACTGAACTAGAACTGAACTAGAACTGAACTAGAACTGAACTAGAACTGAACTAGAACTGAACTAGAACTGAACTAGAACTGAACTAGAACTGAACTAGAACTGAACTAGAACTGAACTAGAACTGAACTAGAACTGAACTAGAACTGAACTAGAACTGAACTAGAACTGAACTAGAACTGAACTAGAACTGAACTAGAACTGAACTAGAACTGAACAGAACTGAACTAGAACTGAACTAGAACTGAACTAGAACTGAACAAAGAGAACTGGAATGGATGTTTGAATTTTGAATTTTGTTTCCACCTCACGCAATAATGGAATGAGTGGGCGGCGCAACTGCTTTAACAAAAGTAACGATTTACCTCTGTGTTAAGGGAAGTATAATAATGTTTGTAAAATAAAACTTTTCTCATATCAACTCACCTCCATTAAGGGATAATCAGTATCTCCTCTAGTGCAAATATAATGATCCATATAATTCCAATTGAAATTTTCCAATTTTTCGGTAGTAAAATTAACACCAGAAATCTCATAGGTTTCATGTTGAGGGGCATGGAAACGATAACGATAATCAACATTAATAGGGGGATAAGGATGTCTTAAAAGAAAACAAGAAAATATAATCAATAGTATTAAAGTATACCCACACAATCATTCTCACCTTGGCCTATAGCCCGTTACAGTGATAACCGAACCATTTAAGGTGATTTATGGAAAATACGACCTATCGATAATAAATATTCTTTAGTGATCTCCGTCATTGGTTTCATATGCAACACCGATGTAGGTTTTTGTTGTTTCAGACCACCACAACATGGTGCCTGAGCCGGAGTTGTATTTGCCTTCTCTTCCAAAACAATCAATTGAAAACCTTGAGCCAAACGTTGTGATACAATTTCCGTACAAACTTCTTCAGTTGTCAGAGGTTTACGATAAATAGCACGACTATTGGCATAATCTAAATTTACATCATCCGGCAGTAGAGTATAATCGGATATAACATAATCATTGTGCAGAGAACGCTTATCGGGGAAATAGTCAGTGGTTATGGGCAGACAAGCGGGTATCGTTAGAGATTTCCAATCTACCCCTATAAAGTTTTATGGTGGCAAATTATGTCATATTAAGAAAAATGGAAAAGATTATTAAAATTATTTAGTTTTTTTAATATTAATTTTCTGTGTTAACATTTACAACAATACAACACTCTCGATTACGAATAGGTAGTGTTTGGTTTTTGTATTTTGTTTAGTGAAATAATAGGACACTATATTTAAATACCATAATAACAATAACATAAATTAACCACACCATTGAAAAGGAAAGCATTTAATTAATATACATAAATGTACTAGAGCCCTGCATGAGTGACTTAAATAATAAATTAAAACATTTGATTTTTTTTCAAACACTGTGTTTGACTCACTCATTGTTTTATGAATGAAATGAATAGTATATTTGAAAATAAGGAATGTTAGTCAATACTCAATTCAAACGAAACAAGTAATGAGAGTGTTTTGTGTGATTCAATTCAAGTAGTATACAGTGAGTGAATCGAGTGAAAGCAAAACAATTTTTAAGTTTGACAAATTAACAGATTTTTTGAATATTACTTCGAATTTTCGAACTTAATTTCGAATAGTCGAAGATAATATAGTAGCGTCATCAACTGTACTTAACACTGCCAAATTTCAGCCAATTTGGTCCACGGAAACTGGTTTTATCAGCTTTAAATTTTTTTCGAACATGAGTTCGAATTTTCGAAATTTTTTTTTTAGTTTTTTGGACTCAAAGAATAATTTAAAAGCATAAAAAATTTTTCGAACATAACTTCGAATTTTCGAACTTAATTTCGAATATTCGAACATAATATTATCTTGTCATCAATTGTACTCAAGACTACCAAATTTCAGCGAATTCGGGCCACAGGAACTAGTTTTAACAGCATTCAAAATTTTCACCACTTATTCAAGAAAAAGTTTGAATCGATTCATTCGATCCAAACAATCTATTTTGTATTGTTTTAACATAAACAAATTGTTCACTCACTCGATTTGAATGTAGTTGCACATTCACTTGATAGTACTCACAACGTTTGAGTATAACAAAACTTTGTAAATACTATTCTAAACAAACAATGAGTTGAGTGCAAAACAATGAGTCACTCATTGTGTGTAGCAAATAGAGTTACTCATGCAGGGCTCTAAAATGTACCAAGTTGTAATTAAACGTTGAAAGCCAAAATAATAAAAAAGCATTAGGGAGTTACTTTTAGGGAATCATTTTTATGTTTTATAAAATGATCTTTTAAAATATTTCACATACACCAAAATACAAGTAAGTATAAAAATTAACAAAATTTTTTTATACATATATCATTAGAATATTTAAAACATTAGAAAACTCAGCTCTAAGTGTTAAAGTATTTTTTTTAAAAATTAATATTTAAGAAACCCTTTGATTTAGAATTAATTATACTCAATTTGAGATCAAACCTCTAAGTTTGCAGGTTTCATACATATTTTTATGGTTACATTTCTTATATTTTATTTAGTTTATAATTGAAAATTAATATCCTTGATAGTTTGATATTGTTTATTCAGTAGATAGAGTAGTTTCTTCTTTCATAAAACTCAAATCATTCGGACAGACACATAATTATGTATATAAAAGTGCATATTCTTTTAATATTTTTAATAAACAATTTATGAGTGATGTAACTTTTCTATTCTACGAAATAAATGAATGTAAATTAATAGATAAATACATTAAATATATTAAGGTCTTTAAATACTTGTATAATCATGCATTAATAAAACAAACATGCAACAAATCTACTAAAAATATACCAAATTCAATTAGAATTAAACCATAGTTATATAATTCTGATAATAATTTTAAAAATTTAAAAAAATTGTTAAATTATTTTCAATAATTTATCGAAAATTTTCAATCAAACAAAGACAGAACTGAACTAGAACTGAACTGAACTAGAACTGAACTAGAACTGAACTAGAACTGAACTAGAACTGAACTAGAACTGAACTAGAACTGAACTAGAACTGAACTAGAACTGAACTAGAACTGAACTAGAACTGAACTAGAACTGAACTAGAACTGAACTAGAACTGAACTAGAACTGAACTAGAACTGAACTAGAACTGAACTAGAACTGAACTAGAACTGAACTAGAACTGAACTAGAACTGAACTAGAACTGAACTAGAACTGAACTAGAACTGAACAAGAACTGAACTAGAAAACTGAACTAGAACTGAACTAGAACTGAACTAGAACTGAACTAGAACTGAACTAGAACTGAACTAGAACTGAACTAGAACTGAACTAGAACTGAACTAGAACTGAACTAGAACTGAACTAGAACTGAACTAGAACTGAACTAGAACTGAACTAGAACTGAACTAGAACTGAACTAGAACTGAACTAGAACTGAACTAGAACTGAACTAGAACTGAACTAGAACTGAACTAGAACTGAACTAGAACTGAACTAGAACTGAACTAGAACTGAACTAGAACTGAACTAGAACTGAACTAGAACTGAACTAGAACTGAACTAGAACTGAACTAGAACTGACTAGAACTGAACTAGAACTGAACTAGAACTGAACTAGAACTGAACTAGAACTGAACTAGAACTGAACTAGAACTGAACTAGAACTGAACTAGAACTGAACTAGAACTGAACTAGAACTGAACTAGAACTGAACTAGAACTGAACTAGAACTGAACTAGAACTGAACTAGAACTGAACTAGAACTGAACTAGAACTGAACTAGAACTGAACTAGAACTGAACTAGAACTGAACTAGAACTGAACTAGAACTGAACTAGAACTGAACTAGAACTGAACTAGAACTGAACTAGAACTGAACTAGAACTGAACTAGAACTGAACTAGAACTGAACTAGAACTGAACTAGAACTGAACTAGAACTGAACTAGAACTGAACTAGAACTGAACTAGAACTGAACTAGAACTGAACTAGAACTGAACTAGAACTGAACTAGAACTGAACTAGAACTGAACTAGAACTGAACTAGAACTGAACTAGAACTGAACTAACTGAACTGAACTAGAACTGAACTAGAACTGAACTAGAACTGAACTAGAACTGAACTAGAACTGAACTAGAACTGAACTAGAACTGAACTAGAACTGAACTAGAACTGAACTAGAACTGAACTAGAACTGAACTAGAACTGAACTAGAACTGAACTAGAACTGAACTAGAACTGAACTAGAACTGAACTAGAACTGAACTAGAACTGAACTAGAACTGAACAAGAACTGAACTAGAACTGAACTAGAACTGAACTAGAACTGAACTAGAACTGAACTAGAACTGAACTAGAACTGAACTAGAACTGAACTAGAACTGAACTAGAACTGAACTAGAACTGAACTAGAACTGAACTAGAACTGAACAAGAACTGAACTAGAACTGAACTAGAACTGAACTAGAACTGAACTAGAACTGAACTAGAACTGAACTAGAACTGAACTAGAACTGAACTAGAACTGAACTAGAACTGAACTAGAATTGAACTAGAATTGAACTAGAACTGAACTAGAATTGAACTAGAACTGAACTAGAACTGAACTAGAACTGAACTAGAACTGAACTAGAACTGAACTAGAACTGAACTAGAACTGAACTAGAACTGAACTAGAACTGAACTAGAACTGAACTAGAACTGAACTAGAACTGAACTAGAACTGAACTAGAACTGAACTAGAACTGAACTAGAACTGAACTAGAACTGAACTAGAACTGAACTAGAACTGAACTAGAACTGAACTAGAACTGAACTAGAACTGAACTAGAACTGAACTAGAACTGAACAAGAACTGCTAGAACTGAACTAGAACTGAACTAGAACTGAACTAGAACTGAACTAGAACTGAACTAGAACTGAACTAGAACAACTGAACTAGAACTGAACTAGAACTGAACTAGAACTGAACTAGAACTGAACTAGAACTGAACTAGAACTGAACTAGAACTGAACTAGAACTGAACTAGAACTGAACTAGAACTGAACTAGAACTGAACTAGAACTGAACTAGAACTGAACTAGAACTGAACTAGAACTGAACTAGAACTGAACTAGAACTGAACTAGAACTGAACTAGAACTGAACTAGAACTGAACTAGAACTGAACTAGAACTGAACTAGAACTGAACTAGAACTGAACTAGAACTGAACTAGAACTGAACTAGAACTGAACTAGAACTGAACTAGAACTGAACTAGAACTGAACTAGAACTGAACTAGAACTGAACTAGAACTGAACTAGAACTGAACTAGAACTGAACTAGAACTGAACTAGAACTGAACTAGAACTGAACTAGAACTGAACTAGAACTGAACTAGAACTGAACTAGAACTGAACTAGAACTGAACTTAGAACTGAACTAGAACTGAACTAGAACTGAACTAGAACTGAACTAGAACTGAACTAGAACTGAACTAGAACTGAACTAGAACTGAACTAGAACTGAACTGAACTAGAACTGAACTAGAACTGAACTAGAACTGAACTAGAACTGAACTAGAACTGAACTAGAACTGAACTAGAACTGAACTAGAACTGAACTAGAACTGAACTAGAACTGAACTAGAACTGAACTAGAACTGAACTAGAACTGAACTAGAACTGAACTAGAACAGAACTAGAACTGAACTAGAACTGAACTAGATCTGAACTAGAACTGAACTAGAACTGAACTAGAACTGAACTAGAACTGAACTAGAACTGAACTAGAACTGAACTAGAACTGAACTAGAACTGAACTAGAACTGAACTAGAACTGAACTAGAACTGAACTAGAACGGAATTAGAACAAAACTAGCAATTTTCGTTCAATTACTATATTCTGGAAATTTTCGATAAAATATTGATTTATCGAAATCTTTCTATCAATTTAACCATTTATCGATATTTTCAACAAAATTTAAATATATATTTTTTTTAAATTATGTATTGAATTAAATTTTTGATAAATTTAGTTTATGTAAAAACTTTTCATTAAGTTCCAAAGGATAAAATAGACATATAACTATGGCTGTATTAATAATGCAATAAAAATCCAAATATCCGTAAAATTTTCTTATACTTAAAAGTGTTGTTTGTAAACCAATATTAATTACCAAAATTTATTTAAAATTAATTGTGTCTTGGTACATACTGCATTTTATAATAAATAGTGTGCAAAAACGTAGTATTTAAATAATAATATTATTTGAAAACTATCTACAGTGTGAAAAAGTGTTCATTTGTGGTAAAATAATCGTTTTTTTTTTATTAAATGTTGAAGCTGTTTTGATAAATTTATATGCAAATTAAATGTTATTACTAGAAAAAAATGTGCGAGCTTTGTTTATATAAAAATATAAATTTTGTTTAACTACAAAAAAAATTAATAAAAATAATTATATTACGTTCCATTTTGTTTGTTTATACAAAATTTGCTAACCTATGATTATTTTTCCTTTTCCATCAGCTTCTGTCTCGAACACATTTCCCATTGTGGTTTCTGTTTCAACTATTGGTATTAAATGTTTACGCACACTACCATTCACTGCGATTATGTTAAATGAGTTGTTATGTTTTTCCAAACAAAAATGTAATTATATTATTGTTTTTTTTTTTTTTTTTAATTATATAGTTGTTGTAGTGAAGGTTTGATGGGAACGGGAACAACAAAACAGTTTGAAAAAGAATTAATCGTTATTTGTATTTTAATTGAGATGGTTAATAGATGTTAAAGTATGAATGAGAGGATATTAAAAAAATCATAAGTAATTTTAACAACATTTAAAAATAAATATGTATGTATTAGTTTCGTAATAAATAGTATGTAAATGATGGGCATGATGTCTATATTGGCCGTAACTAAAATTTAGTGTGACAATCATCTTGTCATTTTCTATAGAATTATAATTAAATGATAATTTACAAATTACCAACTTATCTTTGTTTCATACATAACGTCTTGTAGAGTTGTTTAAGTTTGTTTATTTACTATTATAAGTTTTTTTGTAGGCGTTATACAACTCTTCCATTAAGTTGTGAATTAAACAATATAAACACAAAATGTGATGATTATTACTATGTAAACATTATAATGCTGTTACTTATATAATATTTTATACCTAATTGCATATTATTATGAAATTTATATGAACTATAACTAAACTATAACTGAACTAGAACTGAACTAGAACTGAACTAGAACTGAACTAGAACTGAACTAGAACTGAACTAGAACTGAACTAGAACTGAACTAGAACTGAACTAGAACTGAACTAGAACTGAACTAGAACTGAACTAGAACTGAACTAGAACTGAACTAGAACTGAACTAGAACTGAACTAGAACTGAACTAGAACTGAACTAGAACTGAACTAGAACTGAACTAGAACTGAACTAGAACTGAACTAGAACTGAACTAGAACTGAACTAGAACTGAACTAGAACTGAACTTGAACTGAACTAGAACTGAACTAGAACTGAACTAGAACTGAACTAGAACTAGAACTGAACTAGAACTGAACTAGAACTGAACTAGAACTGAACTAGAACTAGAACTAGAACTGAACTAGAACTGAACTAGAACTAGAACTGAACTAGAACTGAACTAGAACTTAACTAGAACTAGAACTGAACTAGAACTGAACTAGAACTGAACTAGAACTGGACTAGAACTGAACTAGAACTGAACTAGAACTGAACTAGAACTGAACTAGAACTGAACTAGAACTGAACTAGAACTGAACTAGAACTGAACTAGAACTGAACTAGAACTGAACTAGAACTAGAACTGAACTAGAACTGAACTAGAACTAGAACTGAACTAGAACTAGAACTGAACTAGAACTAGAACTGAACTAGAACTAGAACTGAACTAGAACTGAACTAGAATTGAACTAGAACTGAACTAGAACTGAACTAGAACTGAACTAGAACTGAACTAGAACTGAACTAGAACTGAACTAGAACTGAACTAGAACTGAACTAGAACTGAACTAGAACTGAACTAGAACTGAACTAGAACTGAACTAGAACTGAACTAGAACTGAACTAGAACTAGAACTGAACTAGAACTGAACTAGAACTGAACTAGAACTGAACTAGAACTGAACTAGAACTGAACTAGAACTGAACTAGAACTGAACTAGAACTGAACTAGAACTGAACTAGAACTGAACTAGAACTGAACTACTAGAACTGAACTAGAACTGAACTAGAACTGAACTAGAACTGAACTAGAACTGAACTAGAACTGAACTAGAACTGAACTAGAACTAGAACTGAACTAGAACTGAACTAGAACTGAACTAGAACTGAACTAGAACTAGAACTGAACTAGAACTGAACTAGAACTGAACTAGAACTGAACTAGAACTGAACTAGAACTGAACTAGAACTGAACTAGAACTGAACTAGAACTGAACTAGAACTGAACTAGAACTGAACTAGAACTGAACTAGAACTGAACTAGAACTGAACTAGAACTGAACTAGAACTGAACTAGAACTGAACTAGAACTGAACTAGAACTGAACTAGAACTGAACTAGAACTGAACTAGAACTGAACTAGAACTGAACTAGAACTGAACTAGAACTGAACTAGAACTGAACTAGAACTGAACTAGAACTGAACTAGAACTGAACTAGAACTGAACTAGAACTGAACTAGAACTGAACTAGAACTGAACTAGAACTGAACTAGAACTGAACTAGAACTGAACTAGAACTGAACTAGAACTGAACTAGAACTGAACTAGAACTGAACTAGAACTGAACTAGAACTGAACTAGAACTGAACTAGAACTGAACTAGAACTGAACTAGAACTGAACTAGAACTGAACTAGAACTGAACTAGAACTGAACTAGAACTGAACTAGAACTGAACTAGAACTGAACTAGAACTGAACTAGAACTGAACTAGAACTGAACTAGAACTGAACTAGAACTGAACTAGAACTGAACTAGAACTGAACTAGAACTGAACTAGAACTGAACTAGAACTGAACTAGAACTGAACTAGAACTAGAACTGAACTAGAACTGAACTAGAACTGAACTAGAACTGAACTAGAACTGAACTAGAACTGAACTAGAACTGAACTAGAACTGAACTAGAACTGAACTAGAACTGAACTAGAATTGAACTAGAACGGATCTAGAATTAAACGACAAATAAAAGTGAATTAGAACTGTTAGTTTTTATAAAACTGATTCCTCAGTATGTCTTTAAGAGATGATTTGCTAAAAAATTTTAATGAGTTAATAAAATAAAAATATTAATAGTGTATGGGTACTTCCAGATAATTAAAAATTCTTGTAAACACTTTACTTAAAAAAATAAAATATATTTCTTAAACCTAATGAGTATTATAAAACAAAATTAAATGCAATCAAATATAACATAGTGGAAAAAATATACTAATAAGCTTAAAAGCTTGTATTATTATGTAAACCCTTTTCTAATAGTTTCATATCAATTATATATGTTTGTATGTATTGTTATTTTAAAATTAATTAATTTCATATATGCACTTTTTCGGTATAAATTTGTATTTATACTTTTGTTTTCCTTTTGTAACACAATTACCCAAACTGTTAAAGAACAAAAATTCCAAAACATAAACTAAAAAATAATAATATTAATTAATATATAAACAAACTGTAAAAAAAACCAATAAACATAGATTGTAAACAATTTTAAAGGGGGTTGAAATGAGAAATTCGTTTTTTGACAATATCACAATAAGAGTTTACATAGAGAAAAACACATATTATATTGCCAAATGTTTAAAGTGGACAAAGTTTTAGTTTTGGAAATACCTGTGGTAATGGCTGGAGTCCACTCCTGTTCACCAGTAGCACCCCAGAGAAAACTCTTAGCTGGTACTGCGGCAGTTGAGGTGTTAGCCACTAATGCTGAAGTATTTAGTAGGGAATTGTTGCGTTTTCTAGTAACTGGAAAGTTTTAAAAAATATTAAATATAAAAAATATAGATTTACATATTAGAGAGTCTTACTTTCAAGTTTATCAGTTTCACCCGTATTGTTTAAGCTATTTGTAATGGATTTACTTAGTGTCGAACAATTTGATGTATGATCGTACTCCATAGAATTGTAACAAGATGAGTAGTCATTATCATTATTGTTATTGAATTGATTGCAATTTTGTTTTGCTGGTACTGCCTGATAATGATGCTGCTGTATGAGTACTCCGGTGGGACCCTAAAGAAAATAATTTTTAATTGATTCTATTAATACATACATTTTAGAACTGTACTAGAACTGAACTACAACATATTTATTAAAAGAATAAACAAAAAAATATTTCAATTACCTTTGGAAAAATATGAGTCCAACGACGACGATTTGATGTCAATTTTATTGTTACATGTGATGGATCAAACGGATTAATAAGTGACCTTCCTGGTCTTACTATGGGTGCAATGGAAACAATAGAACGTCTGGCATTTTTCTCCGAGGCCAAAGATTCAGAAAGATTGGTGACATCACTCTAAAAGTTATAGACATATTCATACTTATAAAAAAGAATTATTCGAATAAACAAACCATGGCTGCCAAAATTCCCGAAGTACCATGATGTATATCGGGATCAGACATTTTGCGTCTTAAACTGGGCACTTTAGTAGGGGTAAAGTTTTCCCAATCATTATTTTGAAAAGCATACGTTTCTAAACTGGGCACTGATGTCTTCTTAGCTCTAATAATACGCTGTAAAGAACTGGAAACAAAAATAATAAAAAATCATTTAAACTAAATATAGAGTTTATTACCAAGTGCCCTGAGCTGGTGGTGGTTGAAATATTTGATCATCATAGGCTTCATAATCAAACAAAGAATTATGTATATATTCCGATTGATTACAACTAAGGAAATTATTTTCATTGTCCTTTAAAGAGAAAAAATCATGACCAATAAAGAATTTTGTATTTAGTTTAATATTCTTTAAAACTTACACTATTAGTATCCATTTTAATAGGAGCATTTGCAATCATAGGAGGCAATTTAATGCGTGGTATAAAATTTGAGTAGGCAATCTTTTTATTAGTGGAATAAAAACTTAAATTTATCCAATGCGGTAAAGAGTAATCATCTGCTGCTGTGAGAGAAGTGTCTTTATTATGAAATTTCAATAAAGGAACAGCATGCAAAGGCTGTTCGCCAACACACACCAAATCGCTGCCCACACCATTATCTATGACCTAAGGTAAATAATTTCATAATTATAAACATTTCTTTAATATTTAAAGGAATACTAACCCTTTGTTTCGTTATATTGGTTAGTTCTCGATCTACCTCAAATACTCCCACCCCGGGAGTTACCACCACTGACAGCTGACCTGTACGATCAAATGTACGATCTAGATAGTGTTTTTCAAATGTGTTTAAGGAAATATTTAATACTTCCAAAAAGTTGCCTTGAGCTGCTGTCGAATTATAAGCTGTTGGTATTTTCACACCCTCCCGAGCATGATAATTTAATACAGTTTTTTGATAAGAAGTAAATAGTTTTCTTAATTGAGCCAATACCGTGCACCAATCATCATTGCGTTCATTTTGTATGGCTACGCGATAGAAATCCTCATAAAATCTTCCTTTATAATCCATTTGTAAACATTCACGCATATGATCGGGAAATTCATCCAGTGATTTGGCGGCGTAAAATGTGCGTGAAAACAGAACTATGGTGACTTCATGATTACAACCAAGTTTTTTCCATTTGTGAAATAGTTCTGTAAGAAAACCATTTACCGCCTTTTCGAAATACAAATCTCCATGTATATCAAAGTCCCACATTTCCGAAGACATTTGTAGGAATAAGTAGACCATTGAGGTGCTGCTGCGAAAAACTATTTTTGTATCTTCGGTTATAACACCACATGAAACACGTTCACCTTGTGACCACATCTCGTATACTTGGCAACGTATTTGCATGTCATTGTAGTCGATTTTTTTTATTGACATAAACACATGTATTAGTCTGTTTGTTTTTTTAAAGGAAAATAAAATTATAATTGCAGTTCTTTAAAAATGCCTCTTTACTTCTTTAAATACACCTACAACTTCCAACAAACACACCTACTCTACCCTAATAAGAGCAACTCACCAAATACTTCTTTAAACGCCACATTTCCGAACGACCCATATACTGATCCTTAAAAGTAATTTCAATTGAATCTAAAGCAACATCAGCCACATCGACCACACGCATAACAACATCATTAAAGGTGCGCAGTTTAAATTGATTTGCCACACCACTTTCTATACTAATCACATCACGATTTTTCAGATCTGTAAATGTCGTTATCTGCAATAGCAATCTTGTATTTTCCTCATCGTCACGATGAAATACCTCAACAATATCTCCCGCCTTAGCATCGGGGTGTTCCTTGTTGTTGATTAAAAGATCTGCATCTGTGATAGAAAAAGTAAAATCTTGTGTATACTTATTTAGCAAATTTTTCCATATATTTTTACCATTATATGATTTAGTGTGTGTATATAATTTATATAATTTCATTTTTCTTTTGTTTCTTTATTACAATTCGTTGTTATTTAATTAAAATTTTACTTATTTTCGTAATTTATGCATTGTTTTCTTGTAAAAAAACACAAACGCTTACAATGAAAACAAAAGTTGTAATGAAAAAGAAGAAATTTCTTATCAATATTTAGAAATCATCTGTTTTGATGACATTGCCAACTGTTTGTTTTAGCAGTACAGTTTTGAAATAACTGCTTTCGTTACAATTTATAGTTTGTTTACAAATGAGAAGGCCAACTGAGTTTATTTATAATTTATAATTTTTCCCAAAGGCCTTACTTTCATGTTTTGGGTTAGAAATTTGCAAAACTAAAAAGCGGTGCCACTTTTCGACAGGCATCAAATGTATCAACCAGTCTGTTCGACGAAGAGGAAAAAATATGTCTGTCGTATTTGCTTTAAAAAATACTTTATATTACAGTGGACTATTGACAATCTAATCCATTATTTAATTAATTAGATTTAGCCGTTGATATGCAAAGTAGGGTTCTATAAATCGACTTTCGAAGTCGACTATTTTGTTCCAAAAAAGTCGATAACTCGACTATCGTCTATGAAAAAAGTCGACTCTGTAAATAAAAAACCAAAAGTCGAAAAGAGTCAAAAAGTCGGAAAAAGTCGGAAAAAGTCGGAAAAAGTCGAAAAAAGTCGAAAAATGTTGAAAAGTCGATGAAAGTCGAAAAGTCATAAAAAGTCGAAAATAAGTCGAAATGTCGGTATAAGTCGGAAAAAGTCGAAAATTCAGAAATAGTCGAAAATTTGAAAAATGTGAAAAAAAATCAAAAACTCTAAAATAATCGGAAAAATTCGAAAAAAGTAAAAAAATAGTCGAAAATAGTCAAAAAGTCGAATAAAAATCGAAAAGTCGAAAAGTCGACTATTTATATAATACTAAAAGTCGAAAAGTCTAAAAGTCGACTTTTAATTAAATGAAAAAAGTCGACTTTTAACTAAATGCAAAAAATTGAAAAGTCGACTTTTCGTTTCAACTATAGAACCCTATGTAAAGAAGTTCAAACTTATTACAACTACTGCTTTAAAATCATTCATACTTGTTGATTCAAACCAAAAATAAATTTAATTTAACGCATCCCTCTAAAGAAAGTGTTACCAACTTACAGAATTATAGATAAACAGTTTGAGGGTCATTGAAAATACTAATGTAAACAAAAATCACATCAACTACTATTGACTGTCAATCATTTAGACTTTTTTAAGATCTCATCAACAAGTGATTTTATTAAAAAAAATACCAATATTTTAAAATGAGCGCTTGCGAACCGGAAAGTATTATAAAAATAATAAATGCTGTAAGAAAACAAGAGAGTCTGTGGAATGTTCATTGCAATGATTATGGTAAGCGTGATAAATTAGAGAAAGCCTGGAACGAAGTTGCCCAGGAAGTAGGTAAACCGGGTAAGTCAAAGAATTTTAGTTTTAGAATTTTGTATTTTTATACTCTTTAAATTTCAGATGTATTCTGTCGTGATAAATGGCGCAATGTTCGAACAGGATTCCTACGTAGTATTCAACATCAAATACGTGACAGCACTGATGATTCCAATGGCCTAAAACGCAAACGTTTCTATCTACATGATCAAATGGCTTTTCTTCTACCAGCTGCAGAGGCTCTCGAATGTACACGTAAAAAACGTAAACTGAACAAGGAACACAAATCCTTAGTTGAAACTGATGACACCGATGGTGATAGCTCAAACATTTTGGCTGAATATAATTTAATAAGAAAAATTGAACCACTCGAGAATGAAGAAAATGAAAGTGAAGAATTCGAACACCATACTCTAATGATAAATGGAGAAGTTTATACCGACAATGATGATGAAGAGATTTTTAAGATACTAGAACATAATAAAAACACAAAAAGTATTGAAAATGCTAATAGTAAAGATAAACATCAGCAATTATCAACAAAACATAAGGAGTCTAATGGTATAGAAGTTATTACAAATAACAATCTTAGCAGAAGTGATACGTCTATGATTAATGAACAAAATAATATTGAATTTGATTCAAAACTGAATAATTATAAAAATGTTTCTGCAGTAAAGTACTACTCTCCACAGTTTAGTCAAAGAGAAGAGCAACAGTTAGTCGAATTTTTTCGCGGTTGTATTGATGATATTTTAACATTATCGAAACGAAAACAACGTTTATTTAAAAAACGTATGTTGGATATTATTGATGAACTTCATGATTCCTAACACATACATATGTATGTCTTCTAGACGTTAAAAAAGAGCAAAAAGGCCAAATGTACTTTTAAAATCATTATCGATAATCATCATCATTAATCTACAGTTGATTTAAATGAGTTTTTTTTAATACTTTTTATAAACCCTCAATTTTTATTGGTCTTTTTTTTTATTCTAATATAATAATTTATAACTCTAGCAAATGCACATAATAAATTTCATTAATATTTTTTTCTAACATAATACATTCGTTAAAATTGTAACAAAACACAAAATTGTTTGTAATATGAAAACGAAATTCTTTCATTTATGGCCAAAAAAATAAGAAAATGTTATTACAAATAACAAAAAAAGTAATAAATTGTGTGTGTCTCAAACATAAACACAACAGAACAATAAATTAAATATAAATTTTGTTAAAAAAATGTATGTATGTATTTAATAATAAGTGGGTTTTGTTAATAGTTTGTATAAATGGCTTTGGTTTTAATGTTGTAGCTTATGGTTTTTTTATATTAATTCTATCATTTGCAAAGTTAATTTTTAGCATATACATCTGTCTGCCTTTCATTTATTCTTTTTTCAAATAGGCTGTCAAGGATTCACGATCTCTTTCTAACCAGGCGGCATTAAGACGTATTGTTTCTACAGCTTGTGATACGGTACGTTCAGTGCCAGGGAATTGTTTGTTTTTGAAAAATTCCTCTACCTCAAGGGCACGTTCTTCCGAAGCAAAATTCTCAATTAAATATTTAATTAAACGTGCCAATAGAAAACCACCCTGTAGAGAAAAAAGAAAGCAGATTTTATAGTTTTAAGATATAGATTTAAAATGTGTTATTTTTCGAATAATTACCTGATACTGTTCCAATAGTTTTTGACTATTGTCCTTAAAGAATTGCCAAGCCATATCGCGACCTTTGGGATTAACAGCAACGGCAACAATAACAAAAACAGAATCTTGAGCACGTACTTCACCCTGATGTAAAGAAAACATTTGAATAACATATTTAACAAAATATCCGCTTTTAATAACGACTTACCGACATTGCAAATTCAATAACTTTACGCAATATATCCACATTGCCAATACAACCTAAAGCACGCGAAATACGATCTTGTTCCTCATGTAAGTCGGTTAGCGCGATATAAGGAAAGCATTTCGTCAAAAATGGCTTGATCACCATCTTGTAAAACGGCCTTATAACAAGTAGAACGTAAATCGGCTGGTACTGGGCAAACATTATTGGCATGATCACGGAAACTGAAAGAAATACAAATACATTAGATAGATAGATAGATAGATAGATAGATAGATAGATAGATAGATAGATAGATAGAAAGATAGATAGATAGATAGATAGATAGATAGATAGATAGATAGATAGATAGATAGATAGATAGATAGATAGATAGATAGATAGATAGATAGATAGATAGATAGATAGATAGATAGATAGATAGATAGATAGATAGATAGATAGATAGATAGATAGATAGATAGATAGATAGATAGATAGATAGATAGATAGATAGATAGATAGATAGATAGATAGATAGATAGATAGATAGATAGATAGATAGATAGATAGATAGATAGATAGATAGATAGATAGATAGATAGATAGATAGATAGAAAGATAGATAGATAGATAAATAAATAAATAAATAAGATAGATACATAATTAAATGGAATAACTTACCGTTTTTGAGCCTCTGCAATAATATCCTTACAGCGGAAGGATACTAAACGTGACAACACCAGACTACGCAACAAAGTATCCAAATGATTTTCACCCTCTCGCACTTCCCAGCCCAAACGTTCGGCCACTGGACGGTAAAGCTTTTCGCCATATTTATTAAAATGATCCATTAGATCAGTGTGTGATATTAAAATATGCAAATTTGACAAAGAATTTGTGATGGCAGTCCATACAGTATAATTAGTTTCATTGCGATACGAATCAATGAGTTCCAAAACTTCAGCAGTGCTGGCTTGACCAGCTTGAACCATAGCAAACATGTCATCGATAAGACCCAAACGATCTAAGGGGGGCAATTCCATGTTACGTACAGCAGGCATTAATTTCTCCAACATTTCCTTGGAGTAACGGGTACGATAATAACCCACGGTGCCGGGATTAATTTTAATCCAATCATCAGCACTAACATCTTCCAATACAACTTCCATTGATTTCTGCTCTAATAAGAAAGTCTTGGCAATACTGTTGGGATTCTTCGAGGTAGAAACGGTTATGGGTATAACCCAGGTGTAGTCACCATCTGGTTTCGAACCATCGGCAGTAAATTTATTTTGTTTTAAACGCAATAAACGTTTATTACCTTCCAATTGCTCACACTCTACACTCACAACGGGAAAACCTTTAAGTTTAATCCAAGAACTCATAACATTAGCCACTGGCTTGGAACTAGCCTCTCCCAAAGCAGTCCAAAGATCTTCGGTAAAGGTGTTCTTATATTGATGGCGTGTCAAATAGATATTCATACCCTTGCGGAAGTCATCTTCACCAATATAATCGTGCAACATGCGTATGACCGAAGCTCCTTTATTGTAACTGATTTCATCGAAAATTTCATCAATTTCACAAGGATGACCTACAGGCACTTCGATGGGATGAGAGTTCTTTAATGAATCCAATTCTAAAGCACGTGTATACATGTCGGTAACAAACTGGGTCCAGATATCATATTCTGGAAATAGATGATGAACACATAAGAATTCCACAAAGGAAGCATAGCCTTCATTAAGCCACAAATGTGTCCACCATTCCATGGTCACCAAATTGCCTGAAAAGTTATAAGTTATTAATGTTTTGCAATTTTATGTAAAAAAACATTGACTTACCAAACCATTGATGAGCAATTTCATGACCAACTGTCAAAGCAATCGATTGTTTACGCATTAGGGAAGTATTTTTGGGATCCACCAGAACAAAAGTTTCACGGTATGTAACCAAACCCCAGTTTTCCATAGCACCAGCTGAGAAATCAGAAATTGCTATCAAATCCATTTTAGGCAAAGGATAAGCAATATTGAAATAACTCTTATAATAGGGCAGAACCTTGGTGGCCACCTCCAAAGCAAATAAACCTTGTTCCTTCTTGCCCACTGGCGTGTAGACACGAACCAAAACACCATCTTCTGATTTGCCCTCCACATAATCGTATTCACCCACAACTACAGCCACCAAATAGGTAGACATAATAGGGGTACGATCAAAACTAATACGACGTAAACCACCCGCCAATGAATCTTCACTTTTGACAGGCATATTCGACAACGCCACACGATCCTCGGGCACTACTAAAGCCACATCAAATGTAGATTTTATAGCAGGCTCATCCCAACAGGGGAAACAACGGCGAGCATCGGTGGCCTCAAATTGTGTTACGCCAGCATAACGTTCCTCACCGCTTTGGGTGAAATATTTACTACGATAGAATCCTTTCATTTTATCATTAAGCTCGCCTGTAAAAGACATACTCAATTTGCCAACCACACCCTCGGGTAATTCTTTTTCAAACAACAGCGTGGCCGTTTCATTTTCGGTAGAATAGCTAACTTTAAGTGGTTTCAATATTTCACCATTCACCTCGATTTCACTGCTATTTATAGTGATATCTAAAGCATTTAATGTAATTTCACTGGTTGCTTTAGCAATCTGAAATTAGAGACATCATTTACAACATTGTTATTTAATGTTTAAAAATTATGCAAATTTTTAACAAAAGTTGCCGGCATTAGGTGTCAAAAATATAGTAATTTATTACAAAAAAAAAAAAAAAACATTACTGAAACAAGTAATAATATTAATTAAAATACTATTAAGATATTTAACCTAAAGTAATTATATTTCAATGCAGTTTTGATGATTTAAGTTAATTTTGTTTATAATAAATACTAGCTAATTCCTTTTAATTTAACTATTAAGTTTAGTTTAAAACTAGTTAATTAAAAATTGGTATTTTTAATCATTTAATAAAATTTAGTGATTTCATTCATTCGATATACGGATTTTATTATTATTTTCTAAAGATAAACTGGATATTCTACGATTTAAAATTGAGTTTTTTAAACTTGTTTAACAGTTTCAAAAAATTTTCGAACATTGAAAAACTTTAAAATCCATACAATTCTTTAAATTATTTTTTAAATTTCGAAAATGGCAAAAACTTTATCATAAATATAAAAAAAATATATTTTTTAATATATTTTAAAGATTATTTTGATTTCGAACTTGACTTTAAATGCTTATATTCTGAAATTGCATTGAAAATAATATAGTATTCATAAACATTTTCAAATTATTTTCAATATTTTAAATTTCGAAATTCGACTATAGAATGAAATTAGCCAGAATACTATATTTTTATTAGTTCTCATGCTTTAAAGATTATTTTAGCAATTTCGAATTTTCGAACATAATTTTAATATTTTAATTTTTTTCCAATATAAGTTAGAATTTTTGAATATTTCTGAAAAAGTAAAAATATATTAGGCAGTTTAATTTAAAGTTTTCAAATACATACATATATTCGAAATTCTGAAAAAATATTGAAAATAAATAAAAAATCTTAAAATTATTTTCAAAATTTTCGAAGTTCAAATTTAGAAATTGGCAAAAAATAAAAAAATAAAATATGTATATTTTTATATCCTCATGATTTAAAATTTATTTCTGCAGTTCCAAAAATGTTTCGAACATAAGTTCGAATTTTCGAACATATCTTAAAAAGCTTATAATCTAAAACTACCTTAAAAAATACTATAAAATTCATGAAAATCTGAAATTTATTTTTAAAATTTTTAAGTTCGGAATGTAAAATTAGAATTTGATTTTAAAACTATTTTTAGAATTTTAAAAATGGTTCGAACATAAGTTAGAATTTTCGCACATATTTAAAAATGTTTATATTTATATATAGATAGACATCAAAACTAATAAATCCCAAAAAAATTGGAAATTTTTTTTAATAATTAAAAAGATTTTATAAAAGTTTACTTTTAATAAATGAATCAGTTTTATAGATTACACAGGCCGACAAATTTTTAACCCAAAGACTAAAGTATACTTTTCTAAAGGTAAATCCAAATCAGAATTTTCCAATACATAAGGTTTTTGAGATATCGTGTTCTAAAAACTGAAAAATCACCATTTTTGACAATATTTGAATCGTTATAACAGTGCAAAGACATCTTTGTTGATAAAATCTGAAATATGAAAGTCCAGTCTGTCGACTTAAAAAAAAAGGTTTAATCTACTTCTTCGAGATATCTTATGCCTCATTTTCAAGCTTTAAGTTAAGATATCTCAGAGTATGATGAAGACATGATAGAGGTTAAAGCTTTATTTTAAAGTTGATAGATTGAATTTTCAGACGACATAACTCATTTTATAAATAAAAGTATCTTCCCGCTTTTATAAGGTCTCAAATATGGCTAAATAAGATACGATGTCTCAAAAAAACGATGTCATGGAGGATGGTCTCTGGATTTTGACTTTTTTTTTATCAAATTTTGTTGGCCTGTGTTTTTTTTTTAACAGTTTTAAAAAGTTATCCAACATAAGCAAAAAATTTCGAAGTTTTGTTAAGATTCCTCGAGATCTTAGAGATCATTATAACAATTAAATTTTCGAAAATAATATTGAATAGCGCTCAGTTTTTTTTGTATCCTAAACTAAATGTCACATTTTATATTTAATATCTCTCTAATAGTTTTCCTCTGGGATGTAACAACAACAACAATAAATACTTTTTAAATATGTAGCCGCTTAAAGATTATGAAAGAAAAAAACTTGTTTATTCGATGCGATTATTAAATAAATGTTACTACACACACATATTGTTAGCTTGTTGTGAATTTCTGTTTGTATTATATTGTTTAATGGCATTATGGCGCAAATTCGTAAAGTTTAATATCTTATATTATTTCTTTTTTTCGAAACTATAAAGGTACGAAAGCTAAGAATACAAATACATAATCATGTATGTATAATCTTAAGCGACCTTGATTTGAGCAAAAAACTTTTAACTTTTTTTACTTTTACTTTACTACGTATACGATCATTCAGAACTAAAGAACATTGACTTTAAGCTAAGTTATTATAGGTTTTTTTTTGTGCAACTTTAAGCTAACGGCACAAGCTATAATATTGTATTGTTATTTTTTTATTTTACCGGTTAAACCAGATGATATAGTTTTTAAATTGTTTATTTTGCGCTGCACAGTGGCTTGTGATCTTTTTAGAAGTGATAAATTAAAATCGCTATGGTATTGATAAATTAAGTTATATATTGTTGTTTTTAGGTAATTTTTAAAAATACCATTTCATAATTCTGTATGACATGCTTTCGAGAATGTTGTTGTTGGGTTTAAATTTTTTCAGAAAATGTTAAAATAAGTTATTAAAACATACTTTTGGATTTTTAGTACATAATAGAATTTTAAATAAATAAGAACAAATTATATAAACGGATTTTTAGTACAAAATATGAATTTTATAAAAATCGGTATTTAGTATTGAAATTGGATTTTTATTATTACTATGTAATATTGATATTTTGGCCGTGAAGGCTTAATATTACAAAATAAATTAATAAAATAAATAAATAAATAAATTTGATTTTTAGTACAAAATTGAATTCTTTGTACAAAATTAAATTTTAAGTAAAAAAATCGAATATTTAGTACATATATATTACTAAAAGTCGGATATTTTGCAAAATCGGAATTTTATAAAAAAAAACGGATTTTTAGTACAAAATATGAATTTTTAAAAATCGGTATTTAGTATTGAAATTGGATTTTTATTATTACTATGTAATATTGATATTTTGGCCGTGAAGGCTTAATATTACAAAATAAATGAATAAAATAAATAAATTTGATTTTTAGTACAAAATTGAATTCTTTGTACAAAATTAAATTTTTAGTAAAAAAATCGAATATTTAGTACATATATATTACTAAAAGTCGGATATTTTACAAAATCGGAATTTTTTAAAAAAATAGATTTTTAGTACAAAATGATAATTTTATATTGAAATTGGATTTTTAGTACTAAATTTGATTTTTAGTACAAAATCGAATTTTTAGTACAAAATCGAATGTTTAGTACATAATCAATTTAGTAAATCGAAATTTTAGCACATAATCAAGTTATTAGTACAATATCTAATTGTTAGTACAAATTAGAATACATATTTTGTATAAAATTAGTTTTTAGTACAAAATCTCATGTTTTTAATTAAAAATAGAATTTTTAATACAAAATCAGATTTTTTGCAATATTTAATATAAAATCTTTTTTTTTTTTTTTTTTTTTGAAAATTTAATTTTTATTACAAAATCTCATTTTAAGTAAAAAATGTAATTTTTGGTCAAAAAAATTTTTTTAGTACATAATCTGATATTTAGTACAATATCAGATTTTAGTACAAAATCCATATTTTTAATATAAAATTGGATTTCTAATGTTTTTTTTTAATAAAATCGAATTTTTTAGTACAAAACCAGATTTTTCGAAAGAAAAAAGAAGATCGAAAAAAACAAATATTTTTAAAAAAACGAAATTATTGTAAATACTCAGCTAACAATCTGACATTCATTGGAAAGACAATTCCAGTGCAACCACGATTTCACCCATATTTCAATTTCTGGATTTTGAAAATGTTATAAGAGGAGCTCATAAAATTGCGTAAAAATTTTAAGTCATAAGTTTAGTTATAAAAACCTATTTTGAGGAAAATGATCAATAACTTAATAAAAGATTACCAAGGAAATATAAAACAACAAACAATGCATTTCTGATTTCTGTTTTTAGTTGTGGCGGCCATAGGGGCGTATACGTATGTAGGTTTGTAATAAAATTAAAATTTTCAATATAAAAACCATAAACATGTCACTGTACAGTGTACGCTAAAGAAATAATTTATTTTAAGCTCTGACAGTTGAATACAATAATAAAAATGCAACATCATACTTTATACAAAATAATGTACACTCATTTAAACTTATTTACGTACGTGTGTATATGTATAAAGTATTTTAAGATAATAATCAAAAACAATATATAAGAAAAAGAAAACAAAAACAATTAAGAAAATATAGACCATCAAGTCCGACTATGTGATATCCTAATGAAAATTAGTTTTTATTGAAAAATCAGTTTTTTTAATTTTTCTTGTCAAAGAAAAACATGTGCCAAATTTCATCATATTATCTTTAAAATAAAGAATGATTATAAAAAAAGTTTAGTTAAAAAATCTTACACAGATGGACGGAGGCACAAGGTTTATATTTTCATATGAGTGTTAGACCAATATTTTTGGTTGTCATAAACTCTAGCACAAACTCACTATAATAGTGTAGTGTATAATAAGAAAGATAATAAAAGAAGAACAAACACATGAATTATGCTAAAAAATCGCATACAATTTATTAAAATAATAAGTAAGAATGTATAGTCGGGCATAGCCGACCATATGATACTCTACGCCAGTTATGAGTTAACAATGTGGAATATTTCAACTCCGAAATATTTTATTAATTTATTGATAATAAAGAGATTTTCTAAATAAAACTTAATATGGAGGCAACGATTAAATGTGGGCCGATACGGTTACTTAAAAGTTATTTATCATAGTGATACTAGTGTTTATAAGATAATTACAGACTTTCAAGCCATTTTCTGAGAGGGACTTTATAAGAGGGCTAGGTTTTTGTAAAAATATTAGAACTTTTAACATTTACAGCACTATTCGATGGGGGCTAGTTGAAATAAGTGACCGATTTCAACTATTTTCAATAAGTTTCTTTAAAAATTATTCTGATCCAATACTTTTAGGTAACACAAACATCAGCAGAAACGCATAATACCCTCCCCCAATATAGTCTTGTAGGGTATAAATTCGGTAAAAGCTTTAGCAAATTTTTATATTTTCCTTTGTGTATGCTTTCTGTTAATATTGTTGTTTTTCTTTACACACATTTCTTACTACAAATACTTTTTTTAAATAAAAGTGAAAGCAGAAGAAAGATGAAAAGAAAAATTTTAAAGTTATAATTTCTTACATATTTTTCGAGAAAAACAAAAAAAAAAAAAAAAAACAATGAACAAAAAGTCTGAAAATACTTACTTGTAATTGTACACTAGTTTTGCCTTCAAAAGTGAAAGACTCTAGATTGGGCTTTAATTCCAATTCATAATGCGTTGGCACCACATTGGTGGGTAAACGTTGAAATTCCTTCTGCTGACTAGCGGCCATATTTCCTCCTTTTCCTGCAGATACTGCGTTGGTATCTTTAGTTTTAGTTTGTGTTGCCAAATCGGCTGAAGTACGACTTATAATGGCTCGATATTTTTCACAAAGATCGCCTAAAAGGGGAGCTTCACTGCTTTTAAGTGGTGCACCCAATGATATTGAAGAATAATCACGATAAAATTGTTTTTGTACTTTAACGTATGGTTTGCCCGCGATAAGCGTATTTAGATGACAATTCTCTAACGATAGTGTAGTATTTTTCAGTAAATATGAAAATGTTTGCAAATTATTGTATGACGATGTTGATGGGGTTAATACACGACACACAAGTGAATGAGGTTTTGGTTTGTTAGCAACTATATTAGCACAAGCGGTAGTAGTGGTATTGGTGGTGGTAGTAGTAGTATAAGTGGAGAGACTACGAATTGTTTTAAAATCAACAGCCGCCGCGTTCCGACAACGTTGATGATAACTTTGCAAATGCCGAATGTGTACGGTGGTTCGAGTTGACAGCTGGCAAGTTGATACTACTTGAATTGTTGGGGATGGTTGTGGCGGTGGTGGTGGTGGAGATTTCTTAAGTGGCGTTTGGAAATAATCACTTTGTTGTTGTAATTGCAGCTGCTGCAAGCCCTGTTGTTTTTGTTTTAATTGTAGTTGGTTTTGTTTTGGATATTTTAGGTTAACGGGACAAATGCTTTTATTAACTGGAAAATTATTTTTTGTTTAATTTTATGTTATTCTTATATATATTTATTCATAAATTATATAAATTCATACATAAAAAAAATAAATATATATGTATGTACATGTTTTCTTAAGCGGGATACACGAGGACAGCAGGATTGCTTAGGCGATAGTTATTTATTTAAAATTTACTTTTACCTTTACATAAATGTTGTTCAAATTCTGTATTCACTAAATCTAAACACAATTTATTTAAATCTGCAATTAGTTGTAGAATTAATGAACAATTTTTCGATAATTAATGCACAATATCTATCCACTACTAGAGAAAAGATGATGACTTGCTTTGTTTTTCTTCCTTTCTCTCTTTTTGCAGTCGCCCTGCCGGCAAATGTCATTTACATTTGCTATAGAGTTGCCAGTATATTATTTAACAGAAGGGCAGAAATTATTTTTTAGGTGCAATTTGACGTCCGATTTGATAATTTTTAAATTGTTTTAAAAGTATTTAAAGCGTTAGATCTGAATATTTAACGTACTATTCTTATTATTTCTATAATATAAAACAGCATTTGTAAATCTCAATTTTCATATTTTCAACAATAACTAAAATTGGTTTAAAATATGAAACTTGGCAACTCTTCTCAATTTTTCCTTTTGTTTTTGTACATATTTTATATGTGTTATATATACGCGTGCATATTTACTTATTTTAAACAATAAATATAAATTAGCAATTATGAAATAAAATACCATTTTTAGATTTCCATGCATTTAAAGCCGTTCTGGAACCACATTTTATTACATGTTTATACATAATTCTTCTAAATTTGAAATAAACAGAAATTTAATGGAAAGTTATTTTTCTCCAATGTTTTCGTAAAAATGACATTTGAATGAAATGAGCGAAATCATGTAAGACAATGTTGCCATATCAACATTTACAGTTATTTCTTATTTATTTTGAAATAAGTTTTAATTTAAGTGTTTACACTTATTTTATTCTAAATAATTATTTATCATATGCGACAATTTCCTAAATAAATATGTTTGCAAAATCTCATATTCCAATGGGAATCTAATCATTGTGATTTATATGTAGACATAACTATTGTGAGTTAATCATAAACCCAAAAAACTATTGTTAATGTAGAAGTTCTAAGGCGAAAATGAATTTATGTAACGGCAATTACAAATAATTCATATAAATTTGTGTAAATGTGTTATTTTTTATAAAGTTCGATTTTTATAAATAATTTTCTTATAATTCTTGAAAAAACAACAGTAAATGTCAATGTCAGCTGACAAAATACTGGAAGAAGTAAACGGCGAATTTATAAATTCGCCTTGTATAGTGCTGCCATATGCGTATGCTATACTAGTTTTAGGAAAAGCAAAAAATACCCAATGTTTTATAGCTTGTTATGGAGTATCAATTTAAAAACTTTAATGTGTTTTTTCTAGATAACGTATGAGCACTTTGAGTAAAACATTTTTTTATTGTAACAAAAACAAAATGAAGGTAAATTTTTTACTCAAAGTACTCACACACTATCCAGAAACAATACATTATTATTGAACTCATTCATCTGTAAAATAATTTTAGGCAAAAATATCATTTGAAATAAAATCTGAAAAAAGTTCAATCGCTATTTTTGGAACTTACGATAGCAAAAACGATATTTATAGAAAAAACAATATCATTAATGAAAAAACAATATTGTTCGTTTGGTTTTTGGGATAAACAATATACCTTGCCAACATTAATAGTTTCTGGCAACACTTTAAAAACTTTGACAGTCGCAATTCACAATAGCTGCAAACTCACCTTTGCATAAATTCGCCTCGAAACGCAATCGAACGGAGATCTGTCGTCTAAAACCAATTTCCTTGTGGAAGAAAAGAAGAAAATTAATTTCGTACGAAAATGATTTCGAGGGCCGCAATTCGTTCTGGTAAATAATTAAAAAATTATAAAAAACATTTTAAATAATAATTTTCTAAAAATCTATTTGCTTTGCAAGTGTTCTTTAACCTTTAAATCAAGTGTGTGCCCCGTTAGTTACGACAAAGTTTTTTCACAGTTTATGTAATCACTTCGGCTTGCTAAAGTCGTCGCAGCAACTGTCAAAAATCTAGAAACTTGTGAAAAAATTGGCACAAAATGTGCTTGTAAATATAAAAAAGTACTATTATTTATCTTATATAATATTTATTTTGTAGTTCAACGTCCTTTGGGCGCTTTGGCTGTCAGAACCTCATCTTCTGCTGCTGCTGCCGGTGGTGACCGTCCCGTTCGCCCCGAACATCCCGGCAAGGTACGTTTGGGTTTCATTCCAGAAGAATGGTTCCAATTCTTCTACAACAAGACTGGTGTCACTGGTCCCTACACCTTCGGTGTTGGTTTGCTCACCTACTTGTGTTCCAAGGAAATCTACGTCATGGAACATGAATACTACAGTGGTATTTCCTTGGCCATTATGGCTATCGTTGCTGTTAAGAAACTCGGTCCCGTTGCTGCTAACTGGGCTGATAAGGAAATCGACAGAATCGAAGGCGAATGGAAACAAGGTCGTGAGGATGAATTGAAGGCCCTTCAAGAATCCATTGAGGCCGAAAAGAAGGAACAATGGCGTGCTGAAGGTGCTTTAATGCTCATGGATGCCAAGAAGGAAAATGTTGCCCTCCAATTGGAGGCTGCTTTCCGTGAACGCGCCATGAACGTTTACACTGAAGTATGTGCTTTACACGAAGTTTAAAATTGTTTTCTTTTTTTTAATAAATTTATATTTTTAAGGTCAAACGTCGTTTGGACTACCAAGTTGAGTGCCGTCACATTGAACGTCGCCTTAGCCAAAAACACATGGTTGACTGGATTGTCAAGAATGTTTTGGGCTCCATTACACCCCAACAAGAGAAGGAAACTCTCAACAAATGTATTGCCGATTTGTCTGCTTTGGCTGCCCGCGCCAAGTAAATAATTTATTGCATTACATTTAGTTATTATGAAACATTGTTTAAATAAATAATAAAACAAAACACTACCACACACTATATAATATTTGAAAAGATAAAATGTGAAATTTACAAAAAATAATAGTAATAAATCTCGTCAAACGAAATTTAAAAAACAAAATATGCAAGTTGTGTTACTAAAAAAAATAGGAGTTAGATAAAATTTCGAATTTATGAGTTTGTAGAAGGGTAAGTACAAAAAGTCCCTTATGGACATTTGAGAAAAGAAAATAAAAGAAGATAGAAAATATACTTTGAAGTAAATTCCAGGAAGAATTGGAGTTTGGAATAATTATAAATCTATGTTTCATATCTATATACATATGTAAAATTTTTGTGTCAGCTTTCAGAAGATTACACTTTGCGAAGGATAGATTCATGACAATATATGATAGTTGGTTTGGGTATTCAAAGAAGTTGTTTTTATCACTGTTTTATATATATATATATTAATCTAGGTATTACCTTTTAAAGATGATTATGATATCATATTGTTAAAAAAAACATGATCCATTCATGTATCCAATAATTATTGCAAGGATTTGAAAAAATTATAAACATAAAAATAATTTACAAAAAATAGAAATGTTCAAATATATAATTATAATACTAATTAAAATAGCAATAAATATTCGAACTTCTCTTCAGCTTAAGTTAAGTTCACATGTATGGAATCTTAAAAAACTTTAAAAATTTGCAACAAAATAAGGTATGTATGAATGTTATGTTTCTTTTTTCGGATTTTTATGTTATTTTAGCGAAGTATGTAGAAAAAATTAAAAATACCATTTTATATACCAAATGGCATAATAATATCGTTTGATTTATTGGATTATCATATATATATAATATAATTTAAATATTTTTTGTTTCTGAAGATGTTCAGTGTTTATGAAGTATTTATTTTATTTAAACTTTAAATTGTAACGGTGGATTTTATGACGACGTACAATTTTTAACGTCAGCCACCGCCGCTGTTAGTTTTGTGCGACGCAGTACTCTGTTTCTTACATTTGTTTTTATACGTGTCGGTTTCGTCTTTACGTGTCATTTTATTTACGAAGAAGAGAAGGTGCGAACGTTTTTTTTATTCTGGAAAATTATTTAATAAAAAATATAACATATAAATTATAATATTACTATAAATACAAATTTAAAGAAATAGTTACTAAATTAAAAGTGTTTGTTATTAAAACATTAAAGTGTTTAAAGATTAATCATATTTTCAAGCTAATTAAAACAAAAAAGTACTTTAACATTCAGTAGAATAGATAAATTTACAACAAAATTAGAAAAAAGGGAATCATTAAACTAAATTTTGCTATTTTTTCGACATTTTACAGCCTTTGTACAAAAAAATCCAAACAACAACAACGAAATAAAAATGGCCCCACCACAGAGAATGCGCGTTGCTAATGAAAAAGCCAGCAAATATATTACAATGCGTGGCAATGTACCAAAATCTTCGGTAAGTTCAACAGACATCAATAATTAAAACATGATTATTATAGGTATATCTCTCAAATGCAATTGTTTCTTATTGTATTATGATGTTATAATAATATTTGTTATTGTTCGAATAATCTTCTCTAGTCGTTATTCGATAAATGCATTTTAATGGCGAAAGTGCCACGCCAACATGTTTACCAAGTGTTTTTGTTTGATTTTTTTCTATGTTTGGTATTCCTGTGTGTATTATTAATATCTGGTTTTTCTCTTTGTTTTCTTTATTTAACCATATTTTTGAAGTTCCGTTATGTTGTTAAATTACAAAACATAACATATTTTATAGTTCACTGTCGTTATTGTAGTTGAAAATAGCTTATGTTTTATTAGATTTTTAGAAGATAAGATTTTTTTTATAGTGGTCAAACTAAAACGTGTCACAATTCTGTGAATTAGGCATAATATAGGGTAATCCGATATGCGTTGTTGTAATTGATTTAATATGTATATTTAAATATAGTCTGAACCCGTTCCGGCCAAAATTTTGCCAAATATTTCTGTAACGGTATATGCACATTTTAGATAGAGAGATAGATAAATTGCTATCATCTACATACATCAAATAGACAGATAGATAGATAGATAGATAGATAGATAGATAGATAGATAGATAGATAGATAGATAGATAGATAAATAGATAGATAAATAGATAGATAGATAGATAGATAAATAGATAGATAGATAGATAGGTAGATAGATTGATAGATAGATAGATAGATAGATACATACATACATACATACATACATACATACATACATACATACATACATACATACATACATACATACATACATACATACATACATACATACATACATACATACATACATACATACATACATACATACATACATACATACATACATACATAGATAGATAGATAGATAGATAGATAGATAGATAGATAGATAGATAGATAGATAGATAGATAGATAGATAGATAGATAGATAGATAGACAGATAGATAGATAGATAGATAGATAGATAGATAGATACATAGATACATACATACATAGATAGATAGATAGGCAGATAGATAAATAGAAACCTACCTACATAGATTTAAAAAGAGATATACATAAGGAAGATCGATAGATTCTTTATTCTAATTTATTCCAAATAGGTACATCTAGTTAAACATGTGTCCCTCTACTTATTTTAACAATTATTTATTCATTTTTATTCTTTTACTTTACTCTTTATTAACCAATTCCCATTTATATATTTTACAGAAAGCTAAAGAAGGACAATACCCCGTTGGACCCTGGCTCTTAGCACTTTTCATTTTTGTTGTTTGTGGCTCAGCAATTTTCCAAATTATCCAATCCATTCGAGCAGCGTAAATGATTTAAACTTATTGAAATTGGAAGCATTTTTCTTTGGCTAAATTTAACAATAACAACAATACACATTTTAACCACTCACACACCAAGCTCACAGCAACAACAACAACTTCCATGCTACAACAAAATACTAAGACAAGACAAGTTAACCAAAAAAGCAGTCAATCATTATTAGCCAAAAAAGGAATGAACAAAAAAGAAAAGATGTGTTTTTTAACTTTGCTAAAACAAACAATTGTAAACAAAAATGTTAAAGACCGACCTTAAACTAAACTACAATATAAAATTTGCTAATTATGTCTTTTTACACATATTTTGATAAAATCTTGTTACAAAATATGTTTTAGTTTGTAGTATGCTTTCTCTCGATATTTTAAATGCATTCCTTTTTGTTTGTTCGTGGAAAGAAAAGAATGATATTTGTACTGTTTCTTAAATGTTATATTCAAAAACATTTGTTCATATATAGCTTTTCTTACTACTCGGTTTATTTTTTTTAAATATAATTTACCTTTTCCGTTCATTAAGTGCTAAGTGCTAGTAGATAAAAATTTATATTAAATCAAATTCAAATTTATTATACTTTTCTTTTGTATAAAGATATAAATATGATATAAATTCATAATATTAAATATATACTATATATAAATATGTATATTAATTTTTTTACTTAATAAACAATTTGAAAACCATAAATTAAAAATATATGTGCATGTATTTGTTTTCATTTTTACGGTTGCAATAATCACTGACAAACACGGCCCATTTAATGGTCATCCGTCATTGGCTAGAGTTCGCTTTTTAATGCCAAACAATTGTTACTTCAAGAGCTTTAATGAGAAACAAGGAAACAGCATTCTTTTGGAGTCGTATAAAGCCAAGTTTTTTGTTTCATATAAAAATCTACTTTTCGACTTTTTACAAAAGAACATATAAAACGATTTGCACACCCAAATTTTTATCAATAAAAACCTGGCAACCTCTATATATATGTTAAGGATATCAATTTATGGTGATTTTTTTTTTGTTTGACCAACAATTTAAAAAAAATATATACATATTTATTATTTATATTATTAGGCATTGAACAACTTAGGAATATTGTTCATTGAGTGATATGTTTTTAAATTATTTTGGTCAACCAACTCTATTAACTCCTATTAAAACGTATCTAAATTTTGAAGAGTTTCAGGTTTGTCGTATTTGTCTATAAATCTTTTAAAATAACTAACATAATTTTGTTTAAAATGCTTGTCAGAAAGCTCCTCTATTATTATGCCACAATACAGCTTTGGAGGGAAAACTTTTGCCAAAGGATTACTCGGGAAATATATACGCCACCGAGGAAATATTAAATGCAATTAAACAGAAGAAATATAAGGTGTGTACTAGAAGTTTAAAATAAATATACATATTTTATTCTTTGTAAATTAATTTCCAGTTAAACACTTCTCATACTCAGCCTATATGCCCGAATGAAGTTTATAATATTAACCTAAATGGTGTTGAAAATCCACATTTAGTAAAGAATATTGAATTGACAGCAATTCCATGGGATAAAGAAAATGTTATATATTTGATTAAAGGTAACATTTGAACTAAACTATAAACTTAACTATACCTAGATCAAACTATGTACTATACTAGATACTGTAGTCCAGCTATGGTCTATAGACAAATATATAATAATCCAGACTATATACTAAACTATAGACTGACAATAGGCTAAACCATAGTCCAGAAAACTAAAAAAAGTCCAGATTAAAAAGTAAACTATAATCTAGAATAAACTCTAGTACAGATTACAGTCTCAACTATAATCCACACTGTAGACTATAGAATATTGAAAAATAGAGTAGAGTCCAAACTATAGACTAATCTATATCCCAGAATATAGTTTAGACTATTAACTAAACTATGCATAGATTAAGCTATAGTCTATAGATATGATTACAGTCAAGACTATTCGTACTATAGGTCAGACTATTCTATATTTATAGTCCTTCCTCGTAAACTATTTTTCTTTTAATTTAAAGCTGACAACATTACCAACTTATTGACCGATATAATTACCGAAGACATGGATGTTCTTATACAGAATAAAATTTTACGCAACAGTATTAAAAGTGGTATAGATGTTCTATATGTTAACGATGGAGTGTACCATAAGTCTGCAGAGCTAAAAACGTATCCCTCAGAATGTTTGCTAGGAGCATTGGTTACTTTGGTACGACCACGTTTAGTTCAGGGTTTATTAAGCGACGAATCATTGCCACAACATATCTTAAACTGTTGTGAGGATAATTCATGTGTAATTTAATAAATAAAACTTTGAATTGTATTTTAATTTGTTTTTAATGTATTTGTGTGTTTTTCTTAAAGTAATTTTTACTTAAAATGTGAAATTTGCGTCTTATAACTAAGTAAAACTTCATCTTCGTTCGGTTTTTATATTACTAGCTCTTGTTATATTAGTACGACCGCCTCTATTGGTCTTCGCCTGTGTCTGGGTTGTGGTAACGCTGGCAGGAGGTGGTACTGTGGCGCCTAGGGTATTCGTTTTTGCTGAGGTGCCATTACCAATTATGCCAACTTGTTGCATACCAGCAACAGTTTTTGGCACGACTTGTACATTGCCGCCGCCACCAGCTCCACCACCACCAGGCCCAGTTACTACCGCCACACCCATGGCTTGCGGTTGCAAGCGTTGAACTCCTGGTGTCGTGTTGCCATTACCGCCTACACCGGCCGTTAATTGTTGAGCTTGACCGCTGACAACCACATTTGGTGCCACACCACCAACTGCACCTGCCGGCATTTGGGCCGGACTCAAGACCATGCCACCACCAACACCGGCCTGTGTTATGGCACCAGTTACACCACCAACCTGCTGCTGTTCCGGTCTCTTCGGTTCACTCATATTGACCGCCTCGTTAAAGGTCATACAAAATTCTCCGATCTTATAGACTTCTCCATTTTTGCCCGAGTACAAAGTTAAACAGTGACGCCATATCGATGCATATCCTTTGGTTAATTTTATTATATCCCCCGGAGCTATTAGCTTACCAGGTTCGTCCCATATACTAACATTAATGCAGGCTGTATGATCGCCAACTTTGAAATTTCGAACTTCACGATTTTCCTTAGTCACTGTGGCGGTTCCTATTTCGAGTACTATGAATATAACATTGATATTTTTAAGACCGGGTTTAATATCCTTAATAGCTATACATTCGCCGTTGTACATTATAGTTATGTGTGTTATGTTAGAAGTGTTAAAGTTGTATAAAATAAATAGTTTTATTTATAACAATTTGTATTTGTTTTCCTCAGAGATCTATGCCGACAAACATTACGACGACGACAGACTATAAAAATTTCAGCGGCGGCATAAATTATGCTTACATTTAATCAGAGTAAATAAAATTTATTAAATTAATTGAAATAAACTATTGAATAATTTACATCATCAGCTTTTTTGTGATGAATGTATAAATGTAATATTTTCAAATAGTATTTTGCATTAATAAAAAAAAACAAATGTGAAACCCCTTTAGTATTCACAGAGAATCATTCCCAATGGAGAACAGAGCTAACTGATTCGTTTTAAAAATCAGCTTTGTGCAATCTTATAAATATGGCAACATTGCATAACCAGTGATTTCCGAACTGTTTACATATGTTTATTAATAGAAAAAAAAAACAAATATTTACGTATAAATAAATATAAATGATAAGCTTATAAATTAAAAATAACAATCCATTAGAATATATGCGTAGATTTTTCCAAACTACTGCTTACACCATGTCGAAAAGTAAAAAGAAATCTAATGCAGCAACAGCTCAAACTGCGGCCGCTACACAGGCCGGCAGCAGCAATGATGACCAACCAATACAATTGGACAAAAGCGGCAATATTACCATTAAAATCTTAGCTAAACCGGGTGCAAAACATAATGGTATTACCGACATTTCCACTGAAGGAGTTGGTGTACAAATTGCCGCACCACCTTCAGAGGGCGAAGCAAATGCAGAATTGGTCAAATATCTCTCAAAGGTTTTAAATCTCAGAAAAAGTGATGTGTCGTTGGATAAAGGCTGCCGTTCACGCCACAAGATTGTATTGGTTAGTAAAGGAGTCTCAACACCGGAAACCATAGAGGAATGTATACGAAAAGAAATTGGTTAGAAATTGAATTGAATTAAGTTAAAAAATATAAATTTTGTACTTGTATAATTTATGAATTAAATTGAAACTAATATTAAACTGCCAGCTAATACTATCGTAAATAATTATTTATACTGCTAGGGGGAAAAGCGTTAATGATCTTAATACAGAAAACTACATATCGTCACCTGAAACGCAAACGGCTCTAAGTTGATTCTAATGTCCGCAAAAAATTGGACTTATCCGACAAAAATTGGCCATTTTTAAAGGCTCTATCTACAAAATCATTTAAATATTAAAGGTAAAAAGTCAAATTTATTACGTTTTATACACGCCATTGTTAACTATCATAATAAATTATAGGTTTCACTATTAAACAATTTGTTAATTTAGTAAAAAATAAATCGCGCTGACAGAAAATTTTTCTTCAAATTTAAATAGTTTTCTGGCTATATGAGTTTTAGGGTCATTTGCGTTTTAGGTGACGAATAAACTTTCTTATTGGAAACAAATTTCTATTTTAAAATAAAGCGAAATAAATATTTTTGATTCGTTCTAGTTATGGGAAGAACTTCGATTGTGCTAGGGATGCCGCAGTGGAATATCAATAACCACTTTTTTCTATTATTGTGTATTACAGTTACTTTTAAAGGAAATTTTATCTAGATATTTTTTCTAAAGAAAATTTTATGTATAACAGTTTTTTTTTAATCCATGGTAATTTTCTGTATAACAGTTTTTTCTTCAGAAAATTTCTCGATTAAGTTTTTTCAAATAAAATTTTTGTTTTTTTTTTCTAAAAAAAAAGTTTTTTGAATGAATTTGTTTCTGTACAATAGTTTCTTTCTAGAAAAAACTTTGTTTCTCAAAAAAGAAAATTTTATTTTTTCGAATTGTTTTGTTTATATTTTTATAACAGTTTTTTTCAAGTCCACCCGTATCAATTACAATAAAAATACAAAATAAATTTAAGTTTTTTAAACATTTTTTTATTTTTACATTAAATTTCTTTTTTTTTCAATTTGAGTTAAATTCATTAGCAACAAATTACATCATTAATAAAATTAACAATATAGTTTGTCCATCATGTTTTAAATATTAATTTATAACGTAGAGCATAAAAATGGAACACTTCACACAATTACAATTATCAAATTAGAATATAATGTAAATGTAACCATTTAAAAACTAAACATTCATCGATGGGAGGAATAAAAAAAGAAAATTAAATATAAAAAAGTTAAGCTATGACTGGAGGCTTGGAATTTCTGCTTTAAATTAAACCTTACAACTGCTTCTTACGACAATAAAATTATAAAACGTAATTTAGATTTAATGAGTTGATGATGATGAGTGATGTTTACCGCTTAGAACGCGGCAAACACTTGTTTGTTGTTAAGTTAAACATCCCCCCAACACCACTAGTGCTTGCTCTTCCAGAGGTGGGGTGGTAATGATAGTGTAGGTGTGTTTGTTTTTGTTTGTGTTAACTTAAAAACTACTTATAACACTAAATGTAGTTGTTGCATTATTAAGCGTTTAATCGACTTCTTCCATGTGAGAAGCATCTTCGGTATCATCGACCAATGGGGGAGCGTCACCGGCACTTTGGGCATCTTCGGTGGTCATGGGCTCATCTTCATCAATGCCGAGACCGAGTTTGATCATGCGGTAGATGCGGCAAGCGTGAGTTTGAGGGCTTTGCAATGAGAAGCCAGATGACAAGAGAGAGGTCTCGAACAACAAGATAACCAAATCCTTGACAGCCTTGTCGTTCTTGTCGGCGTCGGCCTTTTGGCGCAAAGTCTCAATGATGGCGTGGTCGGGATTGATTTCCAAATGTTTCTTACCAGCCATGTAGCCCATGGTGGAGGTGTCACGTAAAGCTTGAGCTTTCATGATACGTTCCATATTGGCGGACCAACCGAATTGGGAGGTGACGATACAGCAGGGTGATTCAACCAAGCGGTTTGATACAACAACCTTGTCAACTTTGCTGTCCAAGATGGATTTCATCAACTTGCAGAGGTTTTCGAATTTGGCCTTATCTTCTTCGAACTTCTTCTTTTCTTCCTCGTTTTCAGGCAATTCCAAACCTTCCTTGGTAACTGAAACCAATTGTTTGCCCTTGTATTCCTTCAAGTGTTGGATGACGTATTCATCGATGGGTTCAGTCATGTAAACGACTTCGAAGCCACGAGCCTTGACACGTTCAACGAAGGCAGAGTTGGCAACTTGTTCCTTGGATTCACCAGTGATGAAGTAGATGTGTTTTTGGTTCTCCTTCATGCGAGATACGTAGTCGGCCAAGGAGCAGGCATCGTCACCAGAAGCAGAGGTGTGGAAACGCAAGAAATCGGCCAATTTGGCGCGGTTGTTAGTATCTTCGTGGACACCCAATTTCAAGTTCTTGCTGAATTGATCGTAGAACTTCTTGTACATTTCCTTGTCTTCGGTGAGTTCTTCAATCAATTCCATGGTCTTCTTGACCAAATTCTTGCGGATGACCTTCAAGACTTTGTTTTGTTGCAACATTTCACGAGAAATGTTCAAGGGCAAATCTTCAGAGTCGACAACACCCTTCATGAAGTTCAAGTATTCGGGAATGAGATCCTCGCAGTTGTCCATGATGAATACACGACGGACGTACAACTTGATGTTGTTGCGTTTCTTTTGGTTTTCGAAGAGATCGAATGGGGTGCGACGAGGAATGAAGAGAAGGGCACGGAATTCAAGTTGACCTTCAACGGAGAAGTGCTTGACAGCCAAATGATCTTCCCAATCGTTGGTGAGGGATTTGTAGAATTCACCGTATTCGGCTTGGGAAATATCATCGGGATTGCGGGTCCAGATGGGCTTGGTCTTGTTCAATTCCTCATCCTCGGTATAGGCAACCTTGATGGTCTTCTTCTTTTTGCCATCCTTATCTTTCTTGTCGGCATCTTCATCTTCACCAACATCTTCGATCTTGGGCTCATCGGTATCCATATCCTTCTTTTCTTCATCCTTCTTGTCATCTTCGGCCTCGTCGTCACTGACCTCTTGGTCGCGTTCCTTTTGGACCAACAATTTAATAGGGTAGCCAATGAATTGAGAGTGCTTGTTGACAATCTCCTTGATCTTGGACTCTTCCAAGTAGTCAGTCTGATCTTCCTTAATGTACAAAACAATCTTGGTACCGCGACCCAAAGGTTCAGAATTGTCGGGTTTGACAGTGAATGAACCACCAGCGGATGATTCCCAAATGTATTGTTCATCATCGTTGTGTTTGGAGGTAACGGTAACCTTATCGGCAACCAAGTAAGCAGAGTAGAAACCTACACCAAATTGACCAATCATAGAGATATCAGCGCCGGCCTGCAACGCTTCCATGAAAGCCTTAGTGCCAGATTTGGCAATGGTACCCAAGTTGTTGACCAAATCAGATTTAGTCATACCAATACCAGTATCGATGAGGGTCAATGTACCGGCTTCTTTGTTGGGGATCAATTTAATGTAGAGATCTTTGCCAGAGTCCAATTTGGAGGGATCTGTCAATGATTCATAACGAATTTTATCCAAAGCATCAGAAGCGTTGGAGATCAATTCACGCAAGAAAATTTCTTTGTTGGAATAGAAGGTGTTAATGATCAGTGACATAAGCTGAGCGATTTCAGCTTGGAAAGCAAAAGTTTCAACTTCTTCAGGCATCTGTGTTTTTAGAGAATAAAAGAGAAAGAAAAATTATTAGTAAAATTATCGATCAAAATATTGTAAATTATTTTTAATGACGCACGTTTTTTGTTAAACGTAGGGTGTGGGATTGGTAGAAGTTTCTGAGAATCTTTAATAGAAAAAATCTCTACTTTTTTTAATATTGGTTTTGTTCTTGTTAAAAATTACTAGTTTTATAAGGGTGGTTTGAGTAAGATTTTCGTCATGCTTTCCGCGCTTCAACGAGTAAAGACATGAAATATCGATTATAATTTCGAAAAATTTTTAATTTACGGGATCTAATTTTCGCTTAACATGTTTTTAATTCAACTTTACATTTTCTAGATTTTTTAATATTTTCAAAGTTTTCTATGAAAAATCGCATGCTAGAAATTTCTTTTTATTAGCATGGGGTGATTTTTTTTATACTAGGTACAAAATTTTCTGAAAATGTCATGGCCAAAGAAATTTTATCTAGAACAATTATTTTGTAACTTTATTTTGAAACCATATTGAATGTTGTCTTTTATAGCAAATTACATGCGTTTTTACATTATACTTTTTTTAACAGAACAAAAAAAAAAAAGAAACGTTTTGTCACTATATTTTTTATAAAATATCCACACTTTTTTAATAAAAACTTACCTTGATGTGTTTGTTTTATATTAATTTCACAAAAATAAATACTTTTTAAATTATTTTTCTTTTTGCAATTGAAATTAATCAACCACACACTTATAATTGTTTTTCAGACTTTTCTTTATTCAGAAAATTAAAATACTTTTAACTTTCTCCCGTTTGGAATTCTTGGGTGTTATTTGCACAATTTTTCTTTCAAGACTGATGCCGGTTAGCGGCCATGCACTGAATTTATACGAAAAACAAAAATAAACGAAAACACTAGAATGTTCTGGAACAAACTACCCATACTTCCGTAGGCTCTAAACAACATCATGTGGTTGTTTATTTTGTAATAACTAAGGAAAATGGATAAATTTTAAAAATAATTGATAATAGTTTTATTTAAATAGTAAAAAACTAATATTAATTATAGGTTTTTGTTATTATTTTTATTTAATAGTTGCAAATTATCAAAAAATGTGCAAAACCTTCAACATGATTAATGCCTACACAGTGTTGTATATATATAGAAGCAGTGGCTTTTAAACTGTAAAATTGCATCACTGTCAATGTCAAAATTTCTACAATGTTCTCTTTGCTTTTAATAACATGCGGAATGAATCAACAATAATTTACAATATTTTTGCAAAAATATATAAAAGTTATTAATTAAATGAAAAAATAATCAGATTTAAACATCGTTGACTAATATTATGACATAAACTATATATTTTTTCTAGTCAAACATTGAAGTTATTTATTAAAGAGACTCTGTTCTTTAAATTAAAGTTAAAAGGTCTTATTTATAAACAATTCTTTATTTTATTAAATGCATATTGAACTAAGTTACAAGCTTTTATTTTATTAAATGCATTACAAGCTTAATATTTGATAGGTAAATAGAAAAAATTATTAATTTTTAATTTAAAGTTAATTTAATATTGTTTGTACTTTGTGCTTTATATAGCAATATGACTAAATCACGTTTGATTTACGTATTAGTCATCATAAATTATAAATGAAAGTAATTTAATTGTTTTAGTCAAGAAATATATAACTTTATTAAAACAATAATATTGCTAATAATTAATAAAGATGCATAAAATGACAAAATATTGATTTTCTCTCGACTTGGGGGCATTAATCAAGTTTTTTTCACCAGTGCAGCTGGTGTGCAGCAAAACAACAGAGTTGCCGGGCTTCAATAAAAAACATTAAAAAGGGAATTATTAAAAAAAAATGTGATAAAAAACATGTTTGACTTTTTTATAAAATTTGGCTAAACATTTAATAAAATAAATCTTCCAAAAATTATCTTATTTATTTATTTATTCAGTAATAAAAACGCCAATTTGGCCAAAATAATATTACATAGTAAATTAATAAACCTAAGTATAAATACAAAGTTAAAATATACAATAAATTTCACAAATTGGTAATTTACTACTAGTCTGGCCTTTTAATTTTCCCTTTTTAGGTAATAATAGTATAATTCTACAACCCTGTAAATGACAGCTGTTTGCGCTCTTTTATGTGTATTTTTTGTTTATCATAATGTCGATTTTTGTTTTGCGGTGCAATTTACTCGAAATTTCTTAAAGTTCGGTGGATTTTTGGCGGTTTAATTATAAGTTTTAGTTATATTGTGTTTTTTTTATCTAATTAGGTATAATGTTTAAATAAATTATTTTGTGATAATGGTTTCAACACGTGGGCCCCGTTCTCGTTATTTCGAGAAGGGCGAAAAAGTTTTATGTTATGAACCAGATCCTTCGAAAGCAAAAGTTCTCTATGATTCCAAGGTAAGAAAACATCAATTATTTGTAATATATACATATGTATGTAGGGAAATCGTGGGAATCTTGATTACTAGCTGCAAATAAATATAAACATGTACATACATGCATACATATCTTAAATACATTGGGAGAAGCAGTCGTAGACATTAATTGCGCTGTTCTGAGATTTGTTACACCAAAGTCACTTATTATCGAAGAAGGATTTTAATCTATGAATGTTATAGTGCAAATCTAATTCAGTTCTAGTTCGGTTCTAGTTCGGTTCTAGTTCGTTTTTAGTTCAGTTCTAGTTCAGTTCTAGTTCAGTTCTAGTTCAGTTTCTAGTTCAGTTCTAGTTCAGTTCTAGTTCAGTTCTAGTTCAGTTCTAGTTCATGTTCTAGTTCAGTTCTAGTCAGTTCTAGTGTCAGTTCTAGTTCAGTTCAGTTCAGTTCTAGTTCAGTTCTAGTTCAGTTTTCTAGTTCAGTTCCTAGTTCAGTTCTAGTTAAGTTCTAGTTCAGTTCTAGTTCAGTTCTAGTTCAGTTCTAGTTCAGTTCTAGTTCAGTTCTAGTTAGTTCAGTTCTAGTTCAGTTCTAGTTCAGTTCTAGTTCAGTTCTAGTTCAGTTCTAGTTCAGTTCTAGTTCAGTTCTAGTTCAGTTCTAGTTCAGTTCTAGTTCAGTTCTAGTTCAGTTCTAGTTCAGTTCTAGTTCAGTTCTAGTTCAGTTCTAGTTCAGTTCTAGTTCAGTTCTAGTTCAGTTCTAGTTCAGTTCTAGTTTAGTTCTAGTTCAGTTTAGTTCAGTTTAGTCAGTTCTAGTTCAGTTCTAGTTCAGTTCTAGTTCAGTTCTAGTTCAGTTCTAGTTCAGTTCTAGTTCAGTTCTAGTTCAGTTCTAGTTCAGTTCTAGTTCAGTTCTAGTTCAGTTCTAGTTCAGTTCTAGTTCAGTCTAGTTCAGTTCTAGTTCAGTTCTAGTTCAGTTCTAGTTCAGTTCTAGTTCAGTTCTAGTTCAGTTCTAGTTCAGTTCTAGTTCAGTTCTAGTTCAGTTCTAGTTCAGTTCTAGTTCAGTTCTAGTTCAGTTCTAGTTCAGTTCTAGTTCAGTTCTAGTTCAGTTCTAGTTCAGTTCTAGTTCAGTTCTAGTTCAGTTCTAGTTCAGTTCTAGTTCAGTTCTAGTTCAGTTCTAGTTCAGTTCTAGTTCAGTTCTAGTTCAGTTCTAGTTCAGTTCTAGTTCAGTTCTAGTTCAGTTCTAGTTCAGTTCTAGTTCAGTTCTAGTTCAGTTCTAGTTCAGTTCTAGTTCAGTTCTAGTTCAGTTCTAGTTCAGTTCTAGTTCAGTTCTAGTTCAGTTCTAGTTCAGTTCTAGTTCAGTTCTAGTTCAGTTCTAGTTCAGTTCTAGTTCAGTTCTAGTTCAGTTCTAGTTCAGTTCTAGTTCAGTTCTAGTTCAGTTCTAGTTCAGTTCTAGTTCAGTTCTAGTTCAGTTCTAGTTCAGTTCTAGTTCAGTTCTAGTTCAGTTCTAGTTCAGTCTAGTTCAGTTCTAGTTCAGTTCTAGTTCAGTTCTAGTTCAGTTCTAGTTCAGTTCTAGTTCAGTTCTAGTTCAGTTCTAGTTCTAGTTCAGTTCTAGTTCAGTTCTAGTTCAGTTCTAGTTCAGTTCTAGTTCAGTTCTAGTTCAGTTCTAGTTCAGTTCTAGTTCAGTTCTAGTTCAGTTCTAGTTCAGTTCTAGTTCAGTTCTAGTTCAGTTCTAGTTCAGTTCTAGTTCAGTTCTAGTTCAGTTCTAGTTCAGTTCTAGTTCAGTTCTAGTTCAGTTCTAGTTCAGTTCAGTTCTAGTTCAGTTCAGTTCAGTTCTAGTTCAGTTCTAGTTCAGTTCTAGTTCAGTTCTAGTTCAGTTCTAGTTCAGTTCTAGTTCAGTTCTAGTTCAGTTCTAGTTCAGTTCTAGTTCAGTTCTAGTTCAGTTCTAGTTCAGTTCTACTTCAGATATAGGTCAGTTCTAGTACATTTCTAGTGCAGATCTAGTTCAGATTTAGTTCAGTTCTAGATCAGTTTTATTTAAATTCGGGTACTAGAACTAGTTTTTTGTATAAGTCCTTAACATTATATGTAGGAAATTATGCCTGAATTTACTTCTCCATAAATCTAATTATCAACAAGAATCATTTATGTGTGTTCAATTAGCACTAAAATCCTAAAGAACTAATAAATTCTTACTTCTCCATAAATCTAATTATCAAAAAGAATCATTTATGTATGTTTAATTAGCACTAAAATTTTTAAATAACTAATAAATTCTTCTAAATTATATATACATATTTTTCCAGATATTAGGAACGTACGAAACTAAAGACAAAAGGGGACGTAAAAGTATACAATACAAAATACATTTTCAAGGCTGGAGTAGTTCATGGGATCGTAAAGTAAGTGCTGACTTTGTGCTTAAAGATACTGAAGAAAATAGGCAATTACAGCGTGACTTAGCTGAAAAAGCCCAATTACAATTGTAAGCAGCAAATAAACAACAATAAAAAAATATTTTTTATACTTCTTTTATTTTATTCTTCCAGGGGAGCCTATTTGTATCGCAAAGAACACAGTAAAAATAAAAAACGTTCACGTAAATCGGCAGCTATTAATTCGGAGGATTCAGCCGATGCCAGTACTTCGCCCACAAAATTAAGACCACGCGGTTTATCGGAGGATAATTTTAGTAGTTCGGGTAGTACATTTGAGAAAAATGAAAATTGTTCTATGAAAGATGGTAAGTATATACATACAGAGATTATTAATTAACAAACAATAACGGAAACTATAAACCATATACATATTGTTTATAAACAATTGTCATGTTTAAAGCGTGGTCTGCTTACAAAGCAACAAGGGTGGGTGGGTGTGTTTAATACACCACAACTATTACAACATGTTCGTTTGTACGTATTTATCTACTAAAAACATACATACATACATACATGTATGCATTTATATTAGGTGCAATGAACTTTTTGCATAGAATTCATACGTGTAGTTCTGTCTGTAGCTCTGTTCCTCTGTATCTCAGTATGTATGTATATGCTTATTTTTGTTAAATGTAGGTCAATGTGCGCACAAATATCTAAAAAAACAGAAAAATAACAAAATAATATGAAACTGTTCACAACTTCAAATCGTATCTGTGTCACCCTTATAACATACACTAACTAACTACGAATACATACATATGTATGCGAATGTAGCAGATACAATTGTGTACATATTTATGTATGTATGCGGTAGCAACATTATTGCAGTTTAGTGCAAACCGTGGTAACGGTCTAATGCTTTTTGGTTGCTTTTAATTCCGAAAATTATTTGCCGAAATCTAATAAAAAACAAATGCCTAAAAGTATAATTTATAAATACATAATAAATATTATGTAAATTAACAAAATTTTCTAATTTAATTATTATTTTTTTTACACAGATTGTGAAACCGATTCGTGTTGCAGTTCTGTTGAAAGTTTTCATGATGAAGATCGTGTTATGTTACGTATCAGTGAACGTTTACGTCAATATTTGGAATATGATCATGATATGATTGTTAAATATGGTAAACAGCATGCACTACCCTCACGCATACCGATTGTTGCCATACTGGAAAATTTCGTTAAACAGACCGCTCTAAAAATGGTCTTTACCAATAATCAGACCGAAGGTGGTACTACTAGACGACGTACAGCACAACAGCGTACGGCGGATAAAAAGGAAAAGGATGTGGATAAAATTATTAATACGTAAGTGAAGTACATGGGTTGTTTAGATATTTTTTAATTGTTAATTTGGGGTTGAAGTGTTGGATTGTTTTTATAGTTTTTTATTGTTTATTTATTTAGTACTGTCTACATAAGATCATTAAACATGTAAATTTCCATGGTAACTTAAAAGGTTTATAAAACTTTTTTGTTTTAAAATTATTGTTTTTTATAACATAGTCACCACTGGGGTTGGAAATAAATTTATAATTATTTAAAAATTAATGATCTACACTTAAAATTGTATACAAATATTCAAAGAGGAACTAGAACTGAACTAGAACTGAACTGAACTAGAATTGAACTAGAACTGAACTAGAACTGAACTAGAACTGAACTAGAACTGAACTAGAACTGAACTAGAACTGAACTAGAACTGAACTAGAACTGAACTAGAACTGAACTAGAACTGAACTAGAACTGAACTACTGAACTAGAACTGAACTAGAACTGAACTAGAACTGAACTAGAACTGAACTAGAACTGAACTAGAACTGAACTAGAACTGAACTAGAACTGAACTAGAACTGAACTAGAACTGAACTAGAACTGAACTAGAACTGAACTAGAACTGAACTAGAACTGAACTAGAACTGAACTAGAACTGACTAGAACGAACTAGAACTGAACTAGAACTGAACTAGAACTGAACTAGAACTGAACTAGAACTGAACTAGAACTGAACTAGAACTGAACTAGAACTGAACTAGAACTGAACTAGAACTGAACTAGAACTGAACTAGAACTGAACTAGAACTGAACTAAAACTGAACTAGAACTGAACTAGAACTGAACTAGAACTGAACTAGAACTGAACTAGAACTGAACTAGAACTGAACTAGAACTGAACTAGAACTGAACTAGAACTGAACTAGAACTGAACTAGAACTGATACTGAACTACTAGAACTGAACTAGACACGTGAACTAGAACTGAACTGAACTGAACTAGAACTGAACTAGAACTGAGACTAGAACTGAACTAGAACTGAACTAGAACTGAACTAGACGAACTAGAACTGAACTAGAACTGAACTAGAAACTGAACTAAGAACTGAACTAGAACTGAACTAGAACTGAACTAGAACTGAATTCTAGAACTGAACTAGAACTGAACTAGAACTGAACTAGAACTGAAACTAGAACTGAACTAGAACTGAACTAGAACTGAACTAGAACTGAACTAGAACTGAACTAGAACTGAACTAGAACTGAACTAGAACTGAACTAGAACTGAACTAGAACTGAACTAGAACTGAACTAGAACTGAACTAGAACTGAAACTAGAACTGACTAAACTGAACTAGAACTGAACAGTGAACTGAACTAGAACTGAACTAGTAACTGAACTAGAACTGAACTAGAACTGAACTACGAACTGAACTAGAACTGAACTAGAACTGAACTAGAACTGAACTAGAACTGAACTAGAACTGAACTAGAACTGAACTAGAATGAACTAGAACGAACTAGAACTGAACTAGAACTGAACTAGAAACTGAACTAGAACTGAACTAGAACTGACTAGAACTGAACTAGAACTGAACTAGAACTGAACTAGAACTGAACTAGAACTGAACTAGAACTGAACTAGAACTGAACTAGAACTGAACTAGAACTGAACTAGAACTGAACTAGAACTGAACTAGAACTGAACTAGAACTGAACTAGAACTGAACTAGAACTGAACTAGAACTGAACTAGAACTGAACTAGAACTGAACTAGAACGGAACTAGAACTTGAACTAGAACTGACTAGAAACTGAACTAGAACTGAACTAGAACGGAACTAGAACTGAACTAGAATGAACTAGAACTGACTAGAACTGAACTAGAACTGCAACTAGAACTGAACTAGACTAGAACTGAACTAGAACTGAACTAGAACTGAACTAGAACTGAACTAGAACTGAACTAGAACTGAACTAGAACTGAACTAGAACTGACTAGAACTGAACTAGAACTGAACTAGAACTGAACTAGAACTGAACTAGAACTGAACTAGAACTGAACTAGAACTGAACTAGAACTGAACTAGAACTGAACTAGAACTTAACTAGAACTGAACTAGAACTGAACTAGAACTGAACTAGAACTGAACTAGAACTGAACTAGAACTGAACTAGAACTGAACTAGAACTGAACTAGAACTGAACTAGAACTGAACTAGAACTGAACTAGAACTGAACTAGAACTGAACTAGAACTGAACTAGAACTGAACTAGAACTGAACTAGAACTGAACTAGAACTGAACTAGAACTGAACTAGAACTGAACTAGAACTGAACTAGAACTGAACTAGAACTGAACTAGAACTTAACTAGAACTGAACTAGAACTGAACTAGAACTGAACTAGAACTGAACTAGAACTGAACTAGAACTGAACTAGAACTGAACTGGAACTGAGCTAGAACTGAACTAAAACTGAACTAGAACTGAACTAGAACTAGAACTGAACTAGAACTGAACTAGAACTGAACTAGAACTGAACTGGAACTAGAACTGAACTAGAACTGAACTAGAACTGAACTAGAACTGAACTAGAACTGAACTAGAACTGAACTAGAACTGAACTAGAACTGAACTAGAACTGAACTAGAACTGAACTAGAACTGAACTAGAACTGAACTAGAACTGAACTAGAACTTAACTAGAACTGAACTAGAACTGAACTAGAACTGAACTAGAACTGAACTAGAACTGAACTAGAACTGAACTAGAACTGAACTAGAACTGAACTAGAACCGAACTAAAACTGTACTAGAACTGACACAAAGTAACCCTTTTTTAATAAAAATTTAAATTTAATGTAAATTTTAATAAACATTTCAGAATTACTTTACTCAAAGAGGTGGCTGACGGAATAAGAATTTATTTCGATTTCACTATAACCGATTATTTACTGTACAAAGAAGAGGAGGATTACGCTTTATCCTATCTATCTGAGGAGAATTTAAAAACGTTCACGTATGTAGCAACACCTGCATTTAGTATGGAGTGGTTTAATACTAAAACAGATACTGCAGAAACAAATGCTACTGCGACTAATACAATAGCAGCGGATGTGGTTATTGAAACTACTACTCCTACAGCAACTACTGGTATTACACCAATTGCTAATTTGACAGAAACCCCAAGTAGCATTCCAGCCTCGAGCACAGCGAATAATGCTAATACAATAACTACAACAGTATCACAAGAAGATCAACCACAACGTAGAAAATTACGTTCACATCGTAGTGATGATTGTGATCTTACTTTAGAGAATTGTTTATCCAGTATTGCTAGTACCAGTTCGGGTGCATCTACACCCTTACACTCTAATATACCAGTATCACATTTGAATTATTTAAAATCTTTGCCACCAATTTCTCCACAAATTCGAGATTTCTTGCAAAATGTTTTATCTTGGCGTCTGTTGCCCACAAATGCTGTTCCAGCACCGGCTATGATCTTTGGTGCACCACATTTAGCCAGATTATTAGGTATTTATTGGCTCAATAGCTAAGCTGTTTTAGGAGTTATATTAAATAACTTATTTTATTTTTTATTTCTGTTTACTTTTAGTGAAATTACCAGAATTTTTAAATGCTTCTTCTATGACTGATGAAAAATTAAAAGTTCTTTTGCAACATTTGGATACATTTACCAAGTAAGTTTATCTGCATGGTTTTTTTCTTCTCTATAATCATAAACATTATGTGTACATTTAAAATTAAACAATAACACCTGTTTAAATTGTTTTACTTTTGCATATTTTATTTACTTTGCTGTTTTAATTTTTCCATAATTGGTTCTCTAACGTAAGATACCTCTTTTTATATTTTAGTATTAAAAGTTTATTATAAATTACTGGCAATGTTTAAAAATATTATTTTATTTTGTGTATTAAGTTTATTTTTATTAAATTGTGTTGTGTTTGGAAATTTCTTTAATAATCCGTTTCCTCATGAATTAATATCAATACAACTATTACCAAATGATACGACTATTATAAATACTTATCGTGTTTTAAGGACAGTGTGGGTATTTTAGGTAAAAAATCAATATATATAATTGATATCCTATTTGTAATATTTAAAAATCTTATTTGCACCCCGTTACGTATAAGTAAAGACTCGGGAATAGTGTGGTTTATGGTCTCAGCTATTGTCTGGTCTATAGTTTCAGCTATAGTCTGATCTATAGTTTCGGTTATAGTCTTGACTTTCGACTCGATTACTTTCTGGTCTTTAGCCTTGTGTAAAGACTTGATTATTGTCTGTTCTTGTGTATAGTATATTTTTGACTGTAGACTTACGTCCATTGTCTTGTATGTGGTCTGTTCTATGTTATTGACTATAGCCTAGTCTATTGCTTTGATCTGGTCAATAGTCTTGACTAAAGTTTGGTCTATAGTCTCAACTATAGTCTTGACTATAGTGTGGATTATATAATTTTCTATAGTGTATGCTATAGTCTTAACTATAGTGCGTCTATAATCTTGACTAAAGTCTGGTCTATAGTCTTGACTATTGAATGGTCTAATGGTCTGTTATTGTGTATAGTCGTGTTATAGTATATTTTTGACTGTAGACTTACGTCCATTGTCTTGTATATTGTCTGTTCTATGTTATTGATTATAGTGTGGTTTATTGCTTTGGCTTTGATCTGGTCAATAGTCTGGTAAATAGTCTTGACTAAAGTTTGGTCTATAGTCTCAACTATAGTCTTGACTTAGTTAAAACGGAGTCTCTTCGATTCTACTTGACAGTTTGAGCGTAGTGAACAACCACGTATACCATAGTCTTGACTATAGTGTGGATTATATAATTGTCTATAGTGTTTGCTATAGTCTTAACTATAGTGCATCTATAATCTTGACTAAAGTCTGGTCTATAGTCTTGACTATTGAATGGTCTATAGTCTTAACTATTGTCTGGTCTCTAGTCTTTACTATAGCCTGGTCTATTGTATTTAGTATAGTCGGGTCTATAGTCTTGGTTAGAGTATAATATTGACTATATACTGCATTATAGTCTGGTGTAGAGTCTCTACTAACGTCTGTTCTATAGTCTAGTCTTAGTTTAGTCTGATATAAAGTCTAGTTATATGGTCATTTGTCTATTTTGGCAAACACAAAAGCTATCAACTCTTTATCTAAAGTTTACACGATATTGAATTATGTTCGCGATTGTAATTTTTTTTTTAAGGAATGGAATTATTATCAAACACCCTAAAACAAATATTTCTGTTGTAATTATTTTTATTTATTTTAAAAAATATTTTTTTTTTTTTTTTGATTTTTCTAAGATTTTTTTTCTGGTAAAATTGCTTAATATATATTTTGGTTTGGTATATTTTAATTTTATTTTTTAACTGTCTGTTAAAAAGAACATATCGCAACTTAGCAGACAATAAACGGTTTAAAATTTTAATTATCTAGGTTGTTTATTTTCTTTCTTCAAATAAGTGCTTTCTATAATTTTGTATTTAAAGTGTTTTATGTTAAAAACTAAATGTGATGAAAAACTTAATATTGTAGTGTAACCGCTAAACTAATCAAACATAACTAATTGCATTTCTATTAAACGCATAAAAAGTTCATACATTAAACATCCCACTAACAAGTATATTTTATTTTCATTGGTCTTTAAATGGTTTTTAAGTGTTTTATGTTTAAAAAATATATCATCAACTAATAATATTAACATTCATCAATCAAAAACAAAAATCCCTTAATTTTATCCTTCAATTAACAAATAACGCCACCCTTAATACTTAAAGTCTGGACAAAATTTTATTGAATTTTAGTTACTTGGAGTCTCACAAGGAATGGTTTAACGAAGACAACTATGTACGTGGTAATATCGGTAGAAAAACTACTACCACTATATCCACAGATTCTACAAAAACAGAAGATACCGAGACAACAGCAAATACAATAATACCAGCACAGGAAACAACGACTGAAGAGCAACCGTTGGAGGAGAATAAGATTACCACACCAACCTCGCTAGTAACTACCAGCACTATGGCAACTACGGTAGAAAGTGTAGCTTCATAGCACTAGGATTAAAATGGAATAAAACAAAACTTACACAAATCTCATAATTTTTTTTATTAAGCATTATATATTTTATATATTAATTAATATGTCTGTATATATTTTTATTTATATAATTTAAAACTATTTACAAATACAATAAATTGTAATTTTAATATAATAACAATTTTTAACTTTTTATTTTAATTTATTTTATAATTTCAATTGTTTTTTTATTATACTGTATAGCCTAATCTATTTAGAGTTTTTTTTACTCTTTGTGGTCTTTTGATTTTTTCCTCCAAAAGAAATTTAATATCTGTAAAGAAATGATTTATAAAAGCATTTAATTTTGCTTTTGTTCATAAACTAAAGTATGAAGTTTGCTTCGTAAATAATATGAAATATTCACATGCGATTTGATATTCTGAAATATATTTACAACGAATAGTATTTACATTTTTATGTACATTTGCTCTTAATATACATAAATATTCTTTAAAATATATTAAGAGTTTGAAGGATCAGTTTGAAGGTACTCCCAGAGCCAGCAAATCAATGTTCAAATTAAATTGGATTGTTTTACAAATGTAAAAGATTCGCAATACACTTTTTTCAATCTAATTTTCGAAATAAATATCTAAAATTCGGACTTCGAAGAACTTACAAAGGATGTGAAATAAATCTTTAATTGTATTTTCAATTGGCTTTAAAATAAGGGTTTAATATATGCTATTTCCAGTTCCTTTGAAATTTAAAACCATAAACTCAAAAATATCGATTTTGCTTTTAATTTATAGCAAAAACTTCAGCGGACGATGTTTCAGAAAGAGCCAGATATAACATGTATCTGAACTAGAACTGAACTAGAACTGAATTAGAACTGAACTAGAACTGAACTAGAACTGAACTAGAACTGAACTAGAAACTGAACTAGAACTGAACTAGAACTGAACTAGAACTGAACTAGAACTAGAACTGAACTAGAACTGAACTAGAACTGAACTAGAACTGAACTAGAACTGAACTAGAACTGAACTAGAACTGAACTAGAACTGAACTAGGAACTAGAACTGAACTAGAACTGAACTAGAATGAACTAGAACTTAGAAACTGACTAGAACTGAACTAGAACTGAACTAGAACTGAACTAGAACTGAACTAGAACTGAACTAGAACTGAACTAGAACTGAACTAGAACTGAACTAGACTGACTAGAACTGAACTAGAACTGAACTAGAAGTGAACTAGAACGGAACTAGAACTGAACTAGAACTGAACTAGAACTGAACTAGAACTGAACTAGAAACTGAACTAGAACTGAACTAGAACTGAACTAGAACTGAACTAGAACTGAACTAGAACTGAACTAGAACTGAACTAGAACTGAACTATAACTGAACTAGAACTGACTAGAAACTGAACTAGAACTGAACTAGAACTGAACTAGAAACTGAACTAGAACTGAACTAGAACTGAACTAGAACTGAACTAGAACTGAACTAGAACTGAACTAGAACTGAACTAGAACTGAACTAGAACTGAACTAGAACTGAACTAGAACTGAACTAGAACTGAACTAGAACTGAACTAGAACTGAACTAGAACTGACTAGAACTGAACTAGAACTGAACTAGAACTGAACTAGAACTGAACTAGAACTAACTAGAACTGAACTAGAACTGAACTAGAACTGAACTAGAACTGAACTAGAACTGAACTAGAACTGAACTAGAACTGAACTAGAACTGAACTAGAACTGAACTAGAACTGAACTAGAACTGAACTAGAACTGAACTAGAACTGAACTAGAACTGAACTAGAACTGAACTAGAACTGAACTAGAACTGAACTAGAACTGAACTAGAACTGAACTAGAACTGAACTAGAACTGAACTAGAACTGAACTAGAACTGAACTAGAACTGAACTAGAACTGAACTAGAACTGAACTAGAACTGAACTAGAAGAACTAGAACTGAACTAGAACTAGAACTGAACTAGAACTGAACTAGAACTGAACTAGAACTGAACTAGAACTGAACTAGAACTGAACTAGAACTGAACTAGAACTGAACTAGAACTGAACTAGAGTGAACTAGAACTGAACTAGAACTGAACTAGAACTGAACTAGAACTGAACTAGAACTGAACTAGAACTGAACTAGAACTGAACTAGAACTGAACTAGAACTGAACTAGAACTGAACTAGAACTGAACTAGAACTGAACTAGAACTGAACTAGAACTGAACTAGAACTGAACTAGAACTGAACTAGAACTGAACTAGAACTGAACTAGAACTGAACTAGAACTGAACTAGAACTGAACTAGAACTGAACTAGAACTGAACTAGAACTGAACTAGAACTGAACTAGAACTGAACTAGAACTGAACTAGAACTGAACTAGAACTGAACTAGAACTGAACTAGAACTGAACTAGAACTGAACTAGAACTGAACTAGAACTGAACTAGAACTGAACTAGAACTGAACTAGAACTGAACTAGAACTGAACTAGAACTGAACTAGAACTGAACTAGAACTAGAATTGAACTAGAACTAGAACTGAACTAGAACTGAACTAGAACTGAACTAGAACTGAACTAGAACTGAACTAGAACTGAACTAGAACTGAACTAGAACTGAACTAGAACTGAACTAGAACTGAACTAGAACTGAACTAGAACTGAACTAGAACTGAACTAGAACTGAACTAGAACTGAACTAGAACTGAACTAGAACTGAACTAGAACTGAACTAGAACTAGAACTGAACTAGAACTGAACTAGAACTGAAGTAGAACTGAAGTAGAACTGAACTAGAACTGAACTAGAACTGAACTAGAACTGAACTAGAACTGAACTAGAACTGAACTAGAACTGAACTAGAACTGAACTAGAACTGAACTAGAACTGAACTAGAACTGAACTAGAACTGAACTAGAACTGAACTAGAACTGAACTAGAACTGAACTAGAACTGAACTAGAACTGAACTGAACTAGAGCTGTTGAGGTTTAACTTTAGGAAAGTCACTTGAGGTTGGACGTTAGGAAATTAAGCAACTCGTTTGGGTAAAAATATCAGTTGAATAACGATTGATTTATTTTTTGCAAGGACGTTTAAAACTTTGCTCAGTTATAGACGGATTATTACGCGAAATTTTGCCTGTACTGTTCCGCCGCTGTGCAGATTTTGTAGTGGAAGTTTTTGCAATATTGTTTCGAGTTTGGATTGAATTTAATGTATTGATAGAAGTAATACTATCACTTCGTGCTGTATTTTTTGTTAAGGGATTGGAAGACAAATTGAATTTAAGTTGATTTGGATTGGAAGAATTGATTGTATCACTTTCATAATTCGAATTTATTATGGAGGTGGTAGCAATGCTTTTTCTACGATTTTTAAAAGTTGACGAGTTAGCGGTAGAAGATTTTATGTTTTCTCTTTGTAATGAAGGATTTGTATAGGATTTATTGCAAGAAGTTAAAGAAGCTCTTCTGCCTGCTGTTTGCAACTGCTGTGCTGTGTTTAAAGTGTTTAGAAGTGAACTATTATTAGGATTTATATGTTTGTTATTAGTAGTTAAGGAAGCTTTCATAGACACAAAATTTGAGTTGGTATTTGAAATTTTTGTATTGGATATTTTGCTAGAAGTTAAAGAATTTCGTCTGCTTGCTGGTTGTACTATCTCTTTGGCTTTTGAAGTGTTAAAGGAAGAGCTTTTACTAACATTTGAGGGTTTATTATTAGTAGTTAAGGATGTTTTCTTAAGCACTGTTTTTGATGTTGACTTCTGGGTCAAAGATGTGTTAATACTTTTTTCACACTCTTGAATTTTCTTGGAATTTTGCGAATAATGTCTACTGGTCAAACTAGCTCTACGCTGTGCGGTATTTGTGGAGGTATTTATAGAAGGTAAACTCACTCTCCGCTGGGTACTGTTGCCTAAAGGAGTATTTGTACTTTCCGGTTTTGAGAAAGTTTTCCCTATACATTTACTACGATCTGTCGGGTTTCCGGTTTTATTTTTTAATGATGATGTTTTTGAGACTGTATTATTGGTCGAAGAGGTTCCAATAATTTTTCCACATTCTCGAAGTTGTGAAGCAGTAGTAGTAGTAGAAGAACGGTTGGATGCCAAGCTAGCTCTTCGCTGTATAGCATTTGCAGAGTTATTCAGAGAAGGAAAACTGGATCTACGTTGAATATGTTTGGAAGAGCTCAACTTTTTTTCATTGTCTTGAGTTAATGAAACTTTTGTGGTATATTGTAAACTCGCTCTACGTCGAGAAGACATATGCGATTTTGTTTCAACAACATTAAGTGAAATGTTACTACTTCTTGTGGAGGTTATGGAAGAACGTAAACTTTGCCGAGATAATCTTTGTTGACTTGTATTTCTTTGTAAACTATTTACCTTGTTATGGGAATGTTCCTCCAAATGAATATTGTCTTTCGTTACGGAGGGTTTACGTTTGATTTGGTTATCATCCTTGTGATTTGCTTTAAGAGAGTCAGTAGTTAAAGATGAACGACGTGCATTAGTTTGGGAAGACATTATTTTACTTTTAGCCGTAAGTTTTGGCTTTGCTTCTTTAGAATTATTGCTTTTGTCAACGGTTCCAATATAACTTTGAAAATTTGCCTCTTGTTGGGACTGTAATCGAAATGGTGAAAGAGCTCTTAACTTATTTTGTATACGATTTACCACGCGCTTGGATATAGTTTGTTTATGCTTGATCTGCAGTGAAGTTTTAACAGTTCTATTAGATTGAACTTCAGTAGAAGGATTTTCGGAATTTTGATTTAGGTCTATTGTTTCAGTTTTGGAACAATTTATATCATGACTTTCTGTTTGAGTTTTATCGATAGCATTATTACCGGATGAATTTGACAATTGTTCTACTATTGCTGGTCGTAGGGGCGATAAAGCTCTTAATTTGTTTTGTATTTTAGTCATCAAGCTTATCGAGCAATTAGGTTTTGAAATAATACTATTCTCTTTCTCTATATCGCTTGTTTGAGTTACAATTTCTGAGAGTTTTTGTCTCGACTTCTCTTTTTCTCTTACAGTTTCATTTAAGGAATTGTGGTCTGGCAAAATGTCGGTATTTGTTTTAGAATGATCTTCATGATTGTTATTTAATGACTGTTGAAATTCAAATTGATGTTCATTACTTGTATTTTGATTTGGAGTAAAATTTTCAGGCAGTTTTTTACTTGATTTCTCAAAGTTTGTAATAGTTTGGTTTAATATATTGTTCTCTGGCAAAATATCGTTATTTGCTTTAGACTGATCTTTAGGATTGTTATTTAATGACTCTAGAATTTCGTTTTGAAGTTTTTCAGTTTTATTTTTTGTTGGATTAACTATATCAGGGAGATTTTTACTTGATTCCTTGATTGCTGTACTAGTTTCTTTCAATGTATTGTTCTCTGCCAAAATGTCTTCATTTACTTTACCTTGATCTTTAGGATCGTCATTTAATGGCTCTGGAATTTCGGATTGAAGTTCATTTGGTTTATTTTGTGTTGGAGCTATAATTTCTTGCAGTTTTTGACTTGACTCCTTATTTTCTGTACTCGTTTCTTTCAATGTATTGTGCTCTACCAAAATGTCGTTATTTACTTTACACTGATCTTTTAAGTTGATATTTAATATCTCTAGGATTTCGGTTTGAAGTTCATTAGCTTTATTTTCTGTTAGAGCAACAATTTCTGGGAGTTTTTGACATGAATCCTTATTTTCTGTACTCGTTTCTACATTTACTTTACACTGATCTTTAGAATGGTTATTTAATAGCTCTAGAATTTCGGATTGAAATTTACATGTCTTATTTTGCTTTAGTTCAATTTCTCTGGAAGTTAAATCTACTACTTTGTTCAAACTAGCTGGATTATGTTCGGCATATTCCATTTTATTATGTGGTAAGGTGTCTTTAACTTCAGCTTTATCTGTGCCACTATTTAATAATTTTGATTCTAGATCTTGTTGGTTAGTAATATTTGCATTTTGTATTAGTTCATTGGGAGTGGTACATAGTATATCTACTGATTGATTGAAACCAACATTATTATCCTCAATATGTTCTTTAATCTCTTGCAATGTAGCATTAGCTTCAATATTGTCGTTATCACTATTTAATACCTTTAATCCTCGATCGGGAAACCAATGATTGTCTTTTTTTTCTACAGTTGGACTAAAAGCTAATAACGTTGTGGACGCTAGCTCTGGACTGGGTGAGCGTAGATTAGCCTTTGTCAGCTTTATATCTTCTTCAGTTATAGAACTGAAACGCTTAAGTCTGGCAATGTTTGCCACGGTTTTCAAAGATATTCTAGGGCGTTTCATTTCGGCTGTGGGTCCAACGGCCTCGCTAACGTGATTATCATTTGAGTCATTAAGAATTTTCCTTATCCTAGGATTTTGCCTTCTGGAGTTTTCGAATTCTAGTTGATTTTCGGGGAATATAAACACTGAGTCCGTTTGTGGTAAAGGTGTTCTTACGATATTTTCTACAAAAGGTTGTTTTCTCATCTTGTTTGTTCTATTATCCACTGTAGAATTGGAACGTATAAGTATTTGTATACTTTGACGTCTGGCTGTAAGGTCGGGTGTTAGACATTTGTCTTTGAGTTGAGAGTCTAAAATCATAGATAAGTTTTATTTGATAAGTTTGCATGGAAAAGGAACATCCCAGTTAAAACTTACCTTTATAGCTTTGCATTAATCGGATCCATGACTTTTTAACAATATTTAACTTTTTCTGTTTATCTGAAGTTAAAGTTTCATTATTATATTCCCACGAGGGTATACGTTCTCTTTCATTTAACAATTCAGCTGTTAGTCGTTGTTTACGTTTACATACTGAAATGAAAATTCGAAATTCAAATAATTTCTGAATTTTTTGAAACAAAAAATTTACCTTTTTCACCATTACGTTTATATTGCGTCCCTTGGAAAAATGCCATTAATTCATCTTCATTATTTTGATAATTTTTACATGGTTGCCTAGTTTTGTTGGATGATGAACGACAAGATGTGGCTTGTGCTATGCGATCTTTATTGGCTGAGAAGCAAACAATGGGTATTATATAAAATTCTTCTAAAACAATGCTTTAAACCCAGTACATACCACATAAAACATTTACAGCTAAGTGTTGATCCTCCCTTTGTTTGCGTTTCATTTCCTCTCGTATTTCCAACTCTTGACGTTTTTGATTCTCTTTTAAAGATTGCTTGAATTGTTCACAAAACTTATAGAATATATCAAAGCATTCTTCCATTTTAAAAGTGGCCACATCTTCACAGAAATATTCAGCCATTGTTATGCGTAAAGCGTTCATTTCTTCAAGTAGTTTTTTCAGTGTCTCTATTTTATCTGCTGCATTGTGTAAAAATTCAGACATTTGCTGTTTGATATCCTCTTGAGTGGTAGGCAATTCGATTTGTCTTCTTATAATATCCAAGGCATTTTCCAAATTTTTAAAATCCTTTTCAATTTCATCAATATTGACTCTAATATTTAAATAATCCAATTTTATATTTGTTTTATTTTATTATCATTTACTTACTTGTAGACATTTTGCAAAAAGCTTAACTCATTAGTAAAGTCTAGTAGTTCGGCATTATAATTCTCAAGTTCCATGACAATTTTATGCAAGAAATGCATGCCAGTTTTATTAGCTTTTAATTCCGTTAATTTAGTTAAGGAAGCTATTTGTATGCCAATTGCATTACCAGCATAACCGCCAGAATTTACATAATTTCCCAGCAATATTATAAAGCCTAAAACCTCTTTTAGTTTTTCACTCTTCATAAGATCTAAATTGAAGAAGTTAAAGAAACTTAATGTTTTGCACAACTTTAGTTTAGGGATTATGGGAAATTTTACCATTTCCTGCTTGTATTATGGCATTTAGGGAAGGCTCTAAATATGTTAAATTTAAAGCATATTCTTCTTTAAGTATCATGCTGTCTATGCGTAATTTAAAGCTGAAAAAAGAGTAGAAATATTAGACACTTGGGTCCATACATTATGACTTAAGATTGCCGATTTATCAAAAATGTTTAGCAGTTCATGTTTGCAGTTTTTTAAATCTTTGCTCAAACTCAAACTTCTTCTTGGACATTGAGGATAGAAGGTGGAGTTGAGGATATTGAATTTTCAAATTTAGGGTAGTATGTGTCTGTCCAGTATAGTTTTAGATCCATCCGATTTGTCAAGAATTTTTTAGAGGAACATGTTTGCAATTTTTAAAACCTTTACTCAAACATCTTAGAGAAAAAAACAACCTGAATTTCTACGCGGATCTAAAGAATGGTTTATAGTGCCTCAGTTCTTAACTAATGGCTGACAAGCTATGATAACTTCCGGAAATCCAATTTTGCCAGCGTTACAAAACACTTCTTCTATCTGAAACCTAGATTCAGCGCATCAGAAACATTCTTAAATCCCCCCTCAAAAAACTAATGGTGGTCATGATTTCATGATATTGAAATATATTTTTCTTTAGCCTTATGGAAATTTACTCCACAAATAAAAGTCTCAGTGGTCAGTTCCTAACAAATGTCTGACAAGAGTTCCTCATCTGCTATTGCATTGACTAGTTGCTCAAAAGAACTTGTCCTGTTCTGATCATTTGTTGATTTTCACTCAAATTAATAGGGAGAAATTGTTAGTTAAAGGCTTGTTGTAATGGGCTGGAGACGTGTCTCCATATGTCCAATATATATGTGTCAGTGATTCCGTTTTGTGGAGCCAAAAAATGAGGCTGTTCTTAGCTGACGGCTGGCCAGTGTTCCTTATCTGGTTTCCAGTTGCTCTCAGGATTTGTTCTGTTCTGATTATTGGAGAGAGCCTGTGGTTATATTCCAAATCGGGGGAAGAGAATATTGGTTAAAGGCCTAGTCGAGAAATGAATTGCAGTTACCAGGGTTTACACTATGCTCAAGGCATGATTAAACGGTGCCCCTGTTCTGAGTGGGATACAGTGGCATATAGACGCAGTCGTTAGCATGTCATTATTAGCAGATGGCGACGATCTATTTCTTTTCGTTGGCTGTAATGATTGTCCTTGATTTTGATCGAGAAATACATCCCTGATGATTCCATTGATTGCCTGTTAAATCATGCAGTGATCAGTGGTTTTTATTCTGGACGTATTTTGTGCATTGAAAAACGCGGATCAACCTTAAATCAAGCGACAGCATCTGCTTTTAATTTCGAACTGCGACTTCTGTTTTTAATGCGGGAGGACCTCTGTGGCAAGCACAAGGTGGCACTTATCAAAGAGCTTTTACATGGACCGCAGAGCTATGTACAAAGGTCCTTTTCCGGAGCGCTAGTGGATCGTTCAAAGTTTACATAGTGGTTTAAAATTAATATCTTCATATGGAGGCACGTAAAGGGGTCTCCTGTTTGGATCTGTCAGTGAATTATAGGTGTAAGTCCTTTAGTTAGTTTCATACTTTAAATCAAACTATCCCTATTATATTCTTACAGTTTTATTGAACGTCCAGAGTAGTCCTAGATGCGACCTAATCAATATTTTGCCAACATATCAGAGCGATGTACAAAGGTCCGAATAGGTTATCATTATAATACTTTTGGGAGGCAGACTAAAAAGCTACATTTAATAGTTAGATCGAAACAAATATTAAACCTACTTTGGCACTTTCAACAGTAAATATAAAAATCTTTCAGCATCTGCTAAAAGTTTATCATCTCCTTGAAATGTTTCTACAGATTTGACGCCATCTTCCTTTTGAACAAATTTTACCAAATCTTTAAGTTTCTCCAGATCCATAATTTTATTATCGCCATTCTCAATTAGTTGCACAATATCTTCTAAACTATAACTGCAAATAAAAGTAATTAAAATATTACACTAAATAACTTATAAAGTATCAATATTTACCCTTTAAATTGCTTTAAGAATATACTTATATTCATACTAAACTGACCATCCAGTAATTGTACTTTTTTAGGACCCTTTTCAAATTTTTTAACCGCGCCACAGCCATCCAACTCATCCTTAATTTTGTTAGGTTTTTTCTTAGTTTGTAGAGAGAAGAGTTCTTCGATACTTTTGAAATTGATCGCATTTTTGCATTGTCGATCATTCATTTTTATTGTAGTATATATATTTGATTTGTTCTGGAATTTATGTGCGGGAATTTTTGACCAATTAATCATTCTTAATTTAGTGCTTGATTTTGGTATATTTTGTTGGGGCACTAAGGCACAAGACATTTGTAGTGGATGAGGAGGTGGCGGAGGTAAACCAGGGCCCGAAGGAGGAGGTGGTGGGGGCGGTAAACCGGGTGCTGGTGGAGGAGGAGGTGGTGGCGGTAAGCCAGGTGCTGGTGGAGGAGGAGGTGGTTCTGGCGCTGACCCCGGTGTAGGTGGCGGAGAAGTTGTTAATATACTTGGCAAATCTGCTGTTGATGCAGCTAATTCCAATTTATCACAACTATTACATTCTTCATCGTTTGCCTCTCCAATCTTAAAACTACAATTTTGACAGGAAAATTTACGAGTTACCGTTGCTATAAGCAAACGTTCGACATCTTCAGCACTTTCCATTTGTGTTGCACGATGTAGTACCTTTTCTGCCACTTTCCAGATTTCACCACATAATGGACCATTTGGATCGATACGCAGCAAATGATGTAAAATACTTAGAAAAGTCACTTCATAAGGAGTTTTTGACACCTAGAAACATTAACGAGTATTAATAGTATATGCTTAATAGATTTTATGTTTAAATACCTGTAGTAATATTTCTTGAAAAACTTCATGATGAGAATTTAAATTTATACTACTCGTACTTGTTGATCGACTGCTTTTACCGCACTCATTTTGATCTAGATCTAGTTGAACTACTATATCATCAACTCCGGGGGAAAGTGTTCTGTAAAAAAGTTTATACTGTTTGTACTAAATTTTTCATTTCATTTTTAATTTGATTTATGATTGGATCCGATCCTCAACAAATTGGGAGGAGGGATGTATTTTTTATATCCTACGCCACTATATGTTTGTAACACCCAAAAATATTGGTCCTACACCCACCTTAAAGTATAGCAATCGGCTCAGAATCACTTTAAGAGTTGATTAAGCTATGTCCGTCCATCCGTCTTTCTGTCCGTCTGTGTGTCCATGTAAACCTTGTGCGCACGCTACAGGTCTTGGAACGTGTGCCTCTTTTGCTCCAAGGACGAAAGCTATTGAAAATGGTTGAAATCGCTTCATTATTTCACCTAGCCCCCATACAACCGGGCCCCCCCGAATTGGGCTGTTGGCCTCATAATTATGTTAAATGATCCACTATCTCTATAAAAATTGGCAATACTTAGTTGTATATAAGTCGTAATAATTCTAGCGATTTTTGTAAAGAATGGGCATCATTTGACCTTAGCCCCCATACAAAGTCCCCTTTAGAAAATGACTTGAATGTCCACAATTTACTTATAAACACTAGTATCACGATGAAATTTTATATAAACATAAATCCCGACAATAAAATTTAAAAGGATCGGTTCAAGCCCCCATATAACCGATCATTACAAATATCGGCATGGTAATTTATGCCTATATAAAACTTAGTTGTGCCAATTGGGCTGATAGTAATATATTTGACAAAGTTATGAGTTAACCCCAATTTGGAAGGTCAGGTTGTATGGGGACTAGGTGAAATAATGGACCGATTTCAACCATTTTCAATAGGCACAAAAATATCTTGAAGATTGTGACCTGAAGCTGAAAGTGATTCTGAGTTGATCGGTATACTTTAAGGTGGGGTTAGGACCAATACCCTCCCCACTATAGTGGTGCAGGGTATTAATAGTATAAATATGAAAATCAAGTTTATAACTTTATAGATCCGATAGTGTCAATTTCGAATAAAAGTCATGGCATTCATCGGCAAACAGGAATGAGTACAGACTAAATGCATGCGTTCTAGAACATGTTGTTCAAGTAGTTTTTGCTGGGTCTTTATTATATTAAAATCTAAAATCTAGTTGTGGTTAAACGGGGTTCTCTTTATGAATAATGCATAAGTCTAGCATTTTTGCAATATGTGTGTAAAGTTAATCGTTTAAAAAACGAATATTAAGAAAATGCTTTAATTTTTTTTCGTCATTAACTTTAAACTTTTTGCAAATTTTTATAATTATTAATTTGTTTTAATTATAATAAATGTTTTAATTATTATTTATTATTAATCTTTATAATTATTGCAACATTGGTATTTGTCATATGATGAGTATTGTTATTAGTTTAAAATAGAAAAAATATATTTTTTTAATATTGCAAATTTTTTGAAATTGTTCACTGATATATTGAAATGTTTTAAAAACTTCTTAAGTTGACTTTAAATTAATATTTCACACCCGAAGTTAACCCGATCATAAAGATTTGAATTTTTTAATTTTTAAATCATACAAAATATTTGTAATTATCCAGTTATCTGGTTATTTTTTCCATAATATTGTGAAATTGGGATTTAGTAATTTTTCTTAATTTTTAATTTTACCCACATATTTAAAAGCTCTGTATTTGTGCCCGTGGCATTTGATAAAATGTGTAAAGTTTTTTCCATATTAACCATTTGTATTTTTTATTATTTTTTTATTTATTTAAAAATTTAAATTATTTGTTTAACGTTCAATATCGACCGTCCATTTGTGATTATAAAATTATACTAACTTTAGTATTTTGTTTTAGAAATTACAATTACAAATGAGTCTGATGCGAATTATTATTAATTTGCGGTTAAATTTATACAAAAATAGTGTGATACAAATAAAATATTTGTTTTTATATAAAAATTATTTATACATCATCTGTCTTCATTCAGAATTATATAGAAAAATTTCAAGATTTTGTGGGGGGGTCGTAATAAAACGGAATTATACTTATAGGCAGAATTTTCCTTGCATTACACCATGCTACGAATAAAAAGTTATATAAAAAAAATAATTTTAAAACTAAAATTTATAAATTCTTAAAAAGTAAATATTTTCTAGTTTAAAATTTCATGGAGTTGGAATAATTAAAGATATTAGGCTTTTGAATACATAACTAATTGAAATGGTATTTGTTAATGGCGTAATAGTATTTGGTAATGATCTCTTCGAATAAGTTTGACTCCATTCGGACCTAACTAGGGTTAATTGTGATACCAATAGAGAAAATTTGAAAGAACACAAAGTAGAAAGTTAAAACGGAAAAAGAACAAAATGTAATCCGCTTGACTTTACATCGAGTCATGTCTACGGCTACAGGAATGGATTTAGTACCCAACACAGCTATACTTTGAACAGTTCCATCACTTCTACTGTCTTTAACTGCTCATTATTTTCAATAACTTGATTACGACCTGTCAATAATACAATTACCGATTTCAAAGACAGGTTTCAGTTCCGTTTTTGGTTCCATTCAAGTCGCAAAATTGGTCAGATCTTAACATCTTGAATTAAGTGCGAATAACTTCGAGGACCGCATAAAACCTTTGAATAAACTCGATGCTTATAAACGTTTTCAATGTTTGGGTCTTTAAAGGAACTACCACACTAATATATAACCGAATACTTTCTTTGGTATTCCGAGAGTATGGGTTAAAGAATGCTTTAGTCTAAGCCGAAATTAAAGGAAATTCCTAAAGTTGCTATTGCTCAATAAAACAATCATATATAGTACCTTAAGAACTATTTGCTGGTCAGTATTTCTATAGAGTCGTGGAAATTTCGGTGTACCCCTGATAAACCCATACTTTCCGGATGAATATGTATCACAATGGCCTCGATGCTAAATAAGTAGTCCATTTGTTCTAAGTTGCTATCTCTCGAGAAAACAATCATACTAATAACCGCATATTGTTTTCTTTAAATCTACAATTTTATTGGGCCTGATTTGGATCAAAGAGGTACAGGCCGTCTAATATCATTGAACGTATATGGTTCTATAAATGCCCTACTTGTGGTCTGAGAACGGTCTGAACGGTCTCAATGAATATTAGATAGTTAATTTTTATACACACCATATATATTGATTTTGTCATTTCGTGTGTAACACATCGAAATATTGTTCACAGACCCCATAAAGTATATATATTCTGGGATCTCGTAAGATTCTAAGGCGATCTAGCTATGTCCGTCCTTCTGTCTGTTGTTGGCACGATAGCGTCCACAAAAAAAGAGATAGGGAGATGAAATTTTCTTTATTGATCAGAAATGTTTGGTATTAAAAATGGGCAAAATCGGTCAACGAGTTCACATAGCCCCCATACAAATGTGTCCCCGGAATATTGTGTAAATAGCTTCAAACATTCACAAATTCGTTGTTTATAAGGCAAATGCCAAAAAATTTCACATACATATGTCAGTTTTTTTCTCCTAAAATTCCATTCTGAATTGTGGCAGACCTAGGACCTTAATTGGTCCTACCCTCATATAAGGACCCCTTCAAAAAATTATTATAATGATTATTTTCGACTAAAAAATACGTCTACAGTAATATAATTCGACATAAACAGGTCTAATAGGTACTGAAATCTTTATACCAAATTTTAAGAGTATCAGTCCATGAGTGACCCTACCCCCCATATAAGGTCCCCTGCAGAAATTACTGCAACACAAACTACCGGCTTAAAAATAACTGTATGATGACAAAATTCGACCCCGAGCCCCTTAACCAAATTTTGTGGGGATCGGTACATAATTGACCCTATCCCCCATATAAGGTCTGAAAATTACTTTACCGTTCATTACTGGCCTAAAAAGACGATTAAAGCGATGAAATTCGATATAAACATGACTTATATCAACCAAGATCATTCTACAAAATTTTACGAGGATTGATCTATAATTGATCCTACGCTCTATATAAGTTCCCCATCAGAAAATTACTTTAACGTTCAGTACTGCCTTAAAAATTCTAGTAGATCTATGAAATTCGACATAAACTGTTTTTGTATGAGGTAACATCTCTCTACCAAATTTTGTGGGGATCGGTCCATAATTGACCCTACCCCCTATTTAAAAAAATTACATTAATGCTCATTACAGGCTTAAAAATGCGAGTACACCGATGAAATTCGACATAAACATGACTTGTATGAACCAAAATCGTTGTACTACATTTTACCAAGATCAGCCTATAATTGACCCTACCCGTATTTAAGGTCCCCATCAGGAAATTACTTTAACGCTCGTTACTGGCTTAATTTTTTAAGACAATGCAATTTGACATAAACCCGTTTTGTAAAAGCTAAAATCTATACAAATTTTATGAGGATCGGCCCATAATTAACTCTAACCTCGTATAAGGTCCCTTTATTTTAAGACCATTTACCGGGCATTGTGGTTAAGATATTACTAAATAGATTTTGATTATTGGGGCAAAAGTACTGCTCATATAGTAGTCAAATGGGGAAATGTATGGGCTGTAAAACTTTCCTACCTTCTAAATACTTTTTAACCGGTATTGCTACCACAAGTCCGAGCGTTGTTATAATGGAATATTGTACGCTCTCATGTCTGGTCGTACATACATTCTGGAAGTATATTATTTTTCGGCCAATACTCAATTGTATTTTATATAGTTTCCCGGTGATAGTGGTCTATCCAGATTTGAGCAGCTTATAATAGATATATACTGTTGGTCCCATCAAATCCTCGGCTGATGGGCCAGGCTTCAGTTTCGAGTTTCATTGAAAATAATAACTCGAATCTGTTGCATTCCATACAGGATCCCTGTGATAGGGTCTGTCCAGCTGTCTAGCGCCACGGATATTTTGCTTTGGCGTCGATTCAGATTAAAAAAAGTATTGCCAACTTTTAGCGCCAAATTAAAAATGCAATAATTTTTCTTTTTATTTCATATTATTTTATTTAATATTTTTTTTTGCGCTCATATATTTTTTTTATTTGTTTTATAACGTCTTAATTTTTAATATTATTTTTTTTTTTGTTGAAGTTTACAAATTAATAAAAATAATTATAATTATATTAATTAATTATATATAATAATAAAAAAATAATAAAACATATAAAAAACAATAAATAAAAAATTATATAGATTTTTTGTTAATGTTAACAGTGTGGTTGTTGTCAGTTTTTTTATTATTATTATTATTTAATAACATTAACTATTATTTAGTTTAAATTTACTTAAGTAACTAAGTAAATTAAGGGAAAACTTATGTTATAAAATTAGTTATAAATTAGTATTATAATTAAATATATTCTTAAATATATATTTTTAATTTTTAGTTGTAGTTAAGTAAGTTTTAGGTTTATTTTTAATGTAAAACTAGAAAAAGATAATATTTAGTAGTTTTATTTATAATTAGAATTATTTGTGTAAAATTATTTTATAAAAAAAGAAATAGAAAGAGATAGAGACAGAGAGAGTGAAAGACGGAGTCAGTGTGAGTGTGTGGCTTAAGTTATTAATTATTATAAAGGTTTCAATTCTATTGAAGAAAATTGTCATTATTTTTATTTGAATTTCAAATATTTTAGTTTTGATTACGTTTACATTGCCTGTTTTGGGTTTCTTTTTTTTCAATATTTTAATAATAATTTTGTTTAAAAATTTGTGACTTTTTTTTGGTGTTAGAGTAGGCACCACTTTCTTTATGATTTTTATTTTCTATTAAACATTTAATTTTAAATTGCTAAATATGTATAAGTTTTTTGTTTTAGTTTTAATATAAATTCTACTTTTTATTTAAATTGTTTAAAGGAGAATAGAAAACAAAAACACAATATTGCTTTAAATCGTTTTTTTTTTCGAATAAAAAAACTCTTTTTTTGTTGGTTTTTGAAACCCTGATTTTAAGAAAAAATGTTTAATATCAAAAAAAAAAAAATTGTTTTAAACTTTAATTAATTCAAAACATTATTGCGTTTCTTCTTTTAAAACATTTATTCGAGGTTTTAGGTTCTACTTGCTACTGTTTCTATATAAAAATATATTTATTGGTTGTAACTTTGGATTTTACTACTTTCCATTCAAACATTTTACATTTTTAAGTTCTTATTAATAATTTTTTTTTTAATTGTTTTGTTGCTGTTTCACAAAAAATTTGTTTCCGTAATTTTATTAGATTTTTTTTAATTAAATTCTGGACGGTTTTTATTATTTTTGCTTTGAATTTATTGGTTTTTTAGATTTTTGTTTTAAGTTTTAAGGACGTTTTTTGTTGTATTTTTTATTAAGGTATTTGTTTTGATTTTTTTTGGTTACAATAAATTCTCTATTATTTCCATTTAACTTATTTATAGAAAAAAAAAAAAAAAACATTTAATTATTGATTTGGTATTGGTTTGCTTTGAAAGTTTCAATCCTTAAAGATTTGGGGAATAATTATTAAAATTAAAACGATAAAATTGAAAATAATTGCTTATATATCATTAAACGACTTTTGTGAACTCTGAAAGAAGCTTTTTAAAAAGTAAATAAAGCTTTAAAAACTGTTGATCAAGTTTTTAATATCTCACTAATCTTGCTGATATTTTGAACTTATAAAGTACAAAGCTTACAAATAAAAAAGCTTTAACTAAAAGCTATTGTACTGTAAAATCTTAAATAAGCTTTCTTAGAACTTCCTTTCTACTTCCTCTTAAAGTTCTTTTAAACTAAAGTTTACCAATAAGCTTTTGCCAAATGATATTTTTGAAATTTCTTTAAATATGCCAATTATTTTATTGATATTTTGTATAAATAAAAGCTTCTCTATGATTAAACTACTTTTGCAAACTCTTCAAGAAGCTCTATTAAAATGATAATAAAGCTTTAAAAACTGTTGATCAAGTTTTTAATATCTCACTGATCTTGTTGATATTTTGAAGTATAAAGTACAAAGCTTACAGATAGAAAAGCTTGAACTAAAAGCTATTGTATTGCAAAGTCTTAAATAAGCTTTCTTTAAACATAGACTTTCTAATTTCTCTTAAAGCTTTTTAAAGCTTTTAAAAAAATGTTTAATTAAAAAAAATTTCTTAAAGTTTTTTAGACTAAAGCTTTGTTATAAACGTTTAATAAAAAATAATTATTTTGCTCATATTCCAATGTAAAAAACATGCTTACAGAAAGCTTTAACTAAAAAGCTATTATACCTCAAAGTATTAAGAGTGTTTAAGAGTTCTTTTAAAAGCTATCGATCAAGCTTTTGTAAAATGAACTTTTTGAAATATCTACGATTACGTTACCACATTTGTGTTTTCTAAATTTTCAAAATAAAATCCTCTTTCTAGAAAAGCTTTTTCTAAGGTAATCCCTTTCCATATAAACTTTTCTAAAGAAAGTTTCCTTTTGATAAAAAGTTGTTTAAAATCAAGATTTTAATTAAAAAAATTTCACTTAAAGCTTTTTAAAATGAAATTAAAATAAAGCTCTTTAAAAACATTTGATCAACTCAAACTCTAAGGGAAACTCTTTCCAGATAAATGTCAGAAAATTTCTTCTAGCAATAATTTTCTAATGGAAACTCTTTTAAGGGCAACTTTTCTAGTGGAAACTCTGTCTGGGGAAACTTTTCTAATGAAAATTTCCTCCAGATAAACTTTTTTATTGCTTTTGTAACGAAAACCTTTTCCAGATAAACTTTTATAAAGGAAACTTTCTCCAGAGATAATTTTCTAATGGAAACTTTCTTTTGGGAAACTTTTCTAAAGAAAACTTTTTATAACAATAATTTTAAAGAAATTTTTATCTAGAGGATCATTTTATACTTCAATGCCTTAAAAGCTTTAAATAATCTTGCTAACTAAATCCATAGTTCTTTTGTAAAGCAAATTTTCCAATTGAAATTTTAAAATTTTGAGCCAAAAGCTTTACTTAAACCAAATCTTATTTCTTTCCTTACTAATTCCCCAAATTTTAACGGATCTTGTTTACTTAATATTTGTATTATTATCTTGTTAATAGTATTCAAAAAATATCTTCTTCTCAACAACAAAACTATTTAAAACAATTTAATTATTAACTTTAACAACTTTCTATTTCTAATCTCAATTAGTTTTGTTTCTTCTTAATTTTTTGGAATGTATTTGAACGTATACTTTGTGTTTGCGCCCCTTTTCTTTACTCAATTATTTCGTACGTTTTGTGGCACTAGCCGCTGTGGGTCTCATAAAACTACTAACACCCCGGGTACTAGAACTGCTGCGTGAAGTGGCTGTTCTTGTAGAATTTTGTGGATTTCCCACATTAGCTTTTGCCAATAAGGCGCTACGAGCCGTTTGTGAACGCGCTGATGAGCCTACATTTGTTTGATTCTCCTTAAAACTAGTGCTGCCCAAATTTGAGCTGGACGTATGTCGTGGTTGGTTGGCATTTGATTGTGTCGAGTTGAGACGACGCACTACCACAATATTGGGTCCTACACTAGAACCGCTGGAGCTAGAACGACTAGCTGGCACACCACCTGTGCTCGATAAACGTGTAGGGTTGTTGCGCAGGTTTTGGGTGCTCAAGGGACGTTTACTGGGTGAAGAGTCGACGGATACTGTGTGTAAAGGAGATTTATTTAGATGACTACTGCCAATGGGCATACGTTTAACAGTTTGTGTGGAAGCGCCGCTGTTGATGGAAGAGCGTGAAGATCTTAGACTATTGCGTGAGCTGCTGCGTTCAACATCGCGTTTCGTGGAGCCCGACGAGGACGATGAAGGCTCTGAATTCGCTATAGTCTTGCGCATAGAAGTGGCTCTCCTTATAGCATTATTGGTGAAATTACTCATATGGGCTGCAGCTGTAGAACTGGCAGGACCCTGCACAAGTTGTCCATTAGGCATACGAGACGTACGTGCACGATCTACCGACGAGGCTGTTCTACGTGGAGAGGATGCTGCCGTAGTGGGTTGTGACTTGGAAGCGGTAGAGGACGAACGTAGTCTGGAGATTTGTAATCTATCCGCCAAACGACTGGAAATCTTTTGTATGGGTGTGGTTTTTTGTGACAAGGACTTTTGTGTGAGTTTGGGCAACTCATTTACCTCATTGCAGGAAGAATTTGTGCTTTCTTTACCGTGGGAGGGGGTATCGGAGACTAGACTTTGTGTTTCTTCAAAACCTTCATCGTTAAGCTCATGATTTGAAATTTTGATTAGAGTAGTACCATTGGCGGTTGTGGTGGTGTTTGCACTTCTTTGTGCAATTATTTCTCTTGGAGGACTCCACAAACGCTCCGGACAGTCTGTGGGTGATTTGAGATTTCGTAAAGCTTCTTGCACATCCTCCTGATTAATGGAGCTTATATGGCGTCCCACTTTCTCCAATTTGGTTATGGTTTTCGCTGAGATATTTGTACGTTTAACTTTTGGATTTTCGCTTATCTTGTCCGCCGAGTTTGTTGTCGCTAAAGGTTTTTCTTCACATTTGGTTAGAGATTTTTGGATTTCTGTGCTGCTATTCTTAGCTAATTGTGTTAAGGAATTTTCCTCACTTGAATCTTTGGCAGAAGTTAAGTCCTCATTTCCACTGCTGTAGTCGGTAGGACGTTTATAACGTCTAGTACGTCTAGCCATAGAATAACGATCAAAGTGTCCCGGCGTTTCCGTATTTTCTACATCATTACTACTTTCTGTTTGCGTTTTAGGCTCCGTTCTATTGACGGTTACTAGAGTAGTGGTAGGACTAGATATGATTCTTCTCGTTACTGGCGGTGTTTCAATATTATCCGCATCAATTTCCTTACGATTTGTGCTCGTTGTAGTAGCTTTGTGACTTGTTTGATTGTGTATATTATTTGAGGTATTGCTTTCCGATTTATTGACTTCACTGCTCGTCGGTACATTATCAAAGTTGAATTTCTGTTGACTATTATTGGCTGTACGATTTTTGGATATGGGAGACTTAATATGATTTTCGGCATTAACTTTGGTTGTACTAGCTGTTTCGGCGGCGACTTCATAAGTGGAAGGTGGTGATTTAAGAGCATCAACACCAGTTAAACGTTGCTTATTTGCTGCGCTATGGTCCTTATCCATGGTGGAGGGAGACCGTATATAGATTTTCAAACGATCGGTTGCATCACGTTCGCCCAACTGTTGTATTAGAGATTTGCGACGATCTTCTTCTGCTATGGACTCCAATTGTGTGGCATTATTCTCTATCGAACGTTGTCTTCTATAGACAACATCCTCGGATTTGTTAACATTATTCACTAGGGTTGATGATTTTGTGAAGGAAACTTCATCTGCTTCCGTTATGCTGGGCTTTTCCCTTTGCTTGTAGGAATTTTCACGAGCGTTATTAACATCTGTAAAACACATAGAGAGAGATCATTGATATGTTTCTATAACTTTATATTTAAGACTTAATCAACCTGCTATGGCTTGTATGGTACCGACAACATCGGTGTCTAAAGTTTTGGAAGGTTTCCAATCGGGATAAACACGTTTATAGCCATCCTTTGTTTGACTATTATTGCTGTTGTTAGTGTTGTTAGTATCATTAGTACAAGGATTCGGTGTAGTTGGTACAAATTTCTCTTCAGGTAATGTATCCAACTTTCGTTCGCTTTCTAAGAATATATAAAGAAATAATCAGAATTGTTGAAAGTCTGATAAAATGGTAGACAATCTTACCCGATTCGTTTTCAAGCGAACGCCTATTGATGTTAACCAAACGTCGCTTGCGTTTGTATTCCTCGTCTTGTTTTTCATCGTTTTCGTTCGATTGTAACCAGGTTTCGATCTTTTGACGCCATTCACGAGATATTCTGCAAATTACACATAAATTTAATGCAAAATTTAAGAAGTCGTAATCAATTGTTTCCATTACCTTGGTTTTGTTTCATCTTGTGCTGGTTGTACAATTTCCCCATTACTGGGCGATAACGGTGAAGCCTTTTCGGGCACATTAATTGGCAGCGGAGAAGCGGCTCTTTCTCTATCCGCTCCAAAGTCAATATTTAACAATTCGGGACGTTTACGACTAGAACTACCAGAACGGGCGCGGCGGGCCCAAGAACGATCTATTAAGGAATGGAAATATTACATGTTTAAACATCTAGTTAATTTCAGATTCTTACCTAAACTTCCATAGGCTGCTTTACGTTCGCGACTATTGCGCTCATGACCTGAAGTTCTTAAGAACTCCATAAGATCATCTTCTTCAGCCAAGACACGACTTCTGCGTCTACGCATACTGCCATTAGGTGTGATGTCGGGAGACATACCCTCACAGTTGCCATTAGTAGCCTCCATGCGTATAAAACTATTATTGATTTCCAAGGTGCCATTATTGAAAGAACCAAAACGTTTGCGTGACAAAGCAGGACTAGCTCTGGCATCAAAGGATGAGTCCAGGGAATATTGATTTTCATAGTCCGAGACGGGAGTACCATTTTGATTGGCTAAAGAAAGCAAAAAAGTTCAGTTATAACTTTGCTAATGTAAGTTGCACTTTCTCTTACCATATTTGGCTCTGCGGGCCAACTGTTCCTCTCTCTGTTTCTGCCTTAAAGTGGCCTGTTCCTCCAACTGTTGACGACGTTCATTTTCTTTGACAGCCTGTTTGAATTTATCACAGAAAGTTTGCAGAATTTTAAAACATTCTTCTAGTCTAAACGAGGCCGGATCCTCACAGAAGAAATCGGCCAATTTTAAACGCATAGATTCAACTGCATCCATGCCTGACTTAAGCACAGATATTTCACTTTCGGCACTTTCTAAAAATTCCATCATTTGCTCCTTGATATCCTCATCGGTGTTGGGCAGCTCAATTTGTTTTTTAATTTTTTGCAATTGGGTATCCAAGTTCTTGATATCTATACTGATTTGCTCGACATTGGTTCTAGAAATTATATTAGTTTTATTATCTAAACGATCTAGAAATTTTCGGTTTAACTTACTTGGAAGCATTTTCTAAAGTACTAAGCTCATTGGTAAAATTCAAAAGGGCAGGATTACGTTTTTCCGCTTGTATGGCGACAAAATGTATGAGATTCATACCCGGCTTATTGGCGCGTATATCGGTCAGCTTGGTTAGTGAAGATAACTTAACACCGGCAGCATTGCCAGCATAACCACCAGAATTAAGGAAATTACCCGCTACCACCACTATGTACAGAACTTCTTGTAAGGTTTTATTATTGATAAGATCTATATTTGAAAGGATTAAGAAAATATGAAACTGGAAAGTTTATGATTATAAGATAAATAGTACTTACCATCTCCAGCCTCTATCATGGCATTTATGCAGGGATCTAGATATGTTATATTTGCAGCAAATTCCTCTTTCAGAAGCATGCTCTCAATGCGTAATTTGTAACTAGGTTTATAAGAAAAGATTTTTAATTTCCACTTCAGAATAGTTAAAAATATTCCAAAACTTACTTTGGTACCTCCATCAAAAGCAGCAGAAACTTTTCTGCTCTACCCAAACGTTGACGATCACCATTGAATGTTTTCAGCATATCGATCTCATCAACTTCTGGTAAGATTTTCAATAGACCTCTTAGCTTTTCAGCTCCTATAATCTCATGATTACCATCTTGTATTAGCTGAACTATATCTTCATTGGAATTGTAGCCTTTGAACTGCTTAAGGAATATATTTACATTGAGACTTCTTTTACCATCCAGTAGATTAATTTCCGTACTCTCTTTCTTCGATTTACGATCTAAGGTATCATAGCCACCAGCCGCACTGTTGCCATTGCCATTATCGGCTCTTCCTAATTTCGGTGAACCCTGGGCACTGGTCGATTGTAAACAGAAGAGACCCTCCATTTCATTCCAATCTAAATCTTCCATAGAATTATCCTGATGATTATTGGCCACTATAGTCCAGAGATTTTGTTTGCCTAAGACTTTATGGGGCGGTATTTTACCCCAGTTCAAAGTTTTCATTTTTGCCTTGGGTGCTGGCGTATCTTGCTGGGGCAATAAAACATCATTAACGCGGGGTTCGGGAGTGAGAGAACGTACAGGCATAGAGTTCTTAACATTTAGCAATTTACCGCCAGGCGGTGGAGCCGGTGGTGCTCCAGGTATGGGTGGTGGTGCTGGTGGTCCATTACACATTTTCATAGGTGGTGGCGGCGGTGGTGGTGCTCCTTTGCCGGCATTTAGACAGCTGGTTGGTGGTGCCGGTGGAGCTGGTGCAGGTGGTGGTGGCGGAGGTGGAGCTATGGGACCATTAGGTTTACGTGTTGGGCTTGTAGCATCACTGCGACAATTTTGACAGGTGAATTTTTGAGCGGTAGTTGTGCGCAACAAACGCACCGAGTCTTCATGATTTTCGAGTAGTGTAGCACGATGAACTAGTTTTTCCGTTGTGTCCCAAATAACATCACTGACTGGTTCTTTGGGATCAATGCGCAGTAAATGCTGTAATATACTAAGGAATGGTATTTCCTGTGGTGTATCGGCCACCTGAAATAAATAGGGAAAATTTATATATTTTTAATATAGATGTATTAAACTTTATTTTCCTATTCTAAACCCGTTTGCCATAACAACTCTCTTAAACGAGTAGTTACTTATAAGTAATAAATCAAATTATAAACACGATCTGTCCACATAAGATAGTGAAGTTTGTTACAAAAACATAAATATTCTAGTGAAACCATATTCGCCATAAATTTGCCACACATGTGCGAATAAGTAGTATGCAAAAAAAGTCACTTAAATGTACAATAAGGCGAGAAAAGTAGTTGCACAAGTTTAAACTTGATCTTGTGATCTTAACTGAAAAAGTTTTAGGTGACAATTTTATTTTTCTCTCGCTTACTGCACTTTTTTTTGCTTTGTTTCTTTTACACTTGTGTGCTTGTGTTTTTAGACGTTAGAAAAAGTTTTGTTACCAATAACCTTGACAAATTATGTACTAATATGGTAAATAAATTACAAACTACTTAATAGTACTGGCAATTTTGTCCGCTTTTTTTTCTATTTGTTTTAATTTTATATTTCTCTAACTATCAACCTGATCATTTCTAATCAATAACAAATAATTTACCACACAAACTTGAAATTAATTTTATTAAGAAAATAACATCTGGTTCTCGTTAGACGATTTTAAATTAAAAATTGAGTTATAAGCGAAAAGTCCCTGTACTCTTATTCGTTATAAAAATGGAGAAATGTGAACTTCATTATTAAGGAAAAGAATGCTGCATATTCCATTAAAATCCATATATCAAGTCCAACCCAACTCTTCAACTCTATATCTATACTCGATCGGAAGTAGTCTTGTTATACGTTGCACTATTTCTCAATGATTGTTATTGATCATTCCATTATATATTAAAGGCTGATAATCCACGATCTATCTTATAACATTGAGCGGGATTTTTCTGGAAATTTTTGCTGCTGAAGATTTAATTCAATCTTAAATATTCAATTTTCAAGATCTCTTCTGAGGATAGCGTGAGACTGATAGTATCGATGTAAAAAGGTTCATAGACATCTTGCGGATCCAATAGATCATTTCTGTCCAATACGTTTAACGGAACTCATAGCAAAAACGAGCTGGCGATAGGTTAAAGGGAAGTGATATCAGTGCTGTAAGATGTTCTGGATAATATATATACGATCGATCCGCTAATAAGGGGACTTCTTCTGGTCAATCGCAACTTAGCGAATACATATTGGGTTTCAGAAGTTTTATGAGGTCAAAAAAGAGTGATATGTTTTGAAAGTATCAGTATCGAAGTAAATGCCGTGTATTTTCAAGAGTAATCCTGCCGAAGACATCTTTCGAAATCCGAAACAGCCTATAGGCCATGGGTTAGTAGGCTAAAAAGAAGGGATATCGGTCTTTTAGCATGTTTCGGATGACAGTGGTTTAGCAGACAGCATTAGAGTTAAGATCACCCCGACGCCACCCTTAGTCTACACATCGTTAGAATCCATATTGGTAACTAGCAGATAGCAATCAAGTTTGCAAGGTCACTCAAGGTATTCCGCTTTTTCAGATCACATAAGTTGTCGGCACCAAATAAGCCTGAATTGTAGTGATGTGTCAAGCAACATTGAAGTAGGGATCTTCTATTTTCAAGACTACTGCTGTCCTACATATCTAGCGGATCCCATAGTGGTAACAAAAAGCCAATAGATAGGTAGGTAGAAACTCAACAGGACAATAATCTTACCTTACTTAACCCTAATAGGTCGATCTGTTATGTGTCTAACATTGAAGATAAAAAAAATATCTCTAAGTGATCTTTCAAAGTAATAAACTGAGTATCAGTAGCCCTAAGTGTATCATTCCAATTTAAATTTAATCATAAAACGTAAACTATTTGTCACATTTATTTTGAATTAATTGAATTAACAAATGAAAAATAAAGAACATTAATACAACAGAATCAATTAGATCTAAAATCGATTTAAATAGATCTCATATTAAAAGGAAAAAAACTAATTTCCATACCTGTCGCAATATCGCATAGAAGACGTCAAGATGTGAGTTTAGGTTGATGCCATTTGGGCCCTGTAGGCTTTGTGCTTCGTCGCATTCTCTTTGCTCGTCGAATACGTCCAATTGTACAATAATATCTCCTACACTTTGTGCAACTTTTCTGTAAATAAAACAAAAACAAATAAGTTAATATTATTATTAATAAATACTTCATAATAATTACTAGCCATTGAATAAATAAATTGTTTTAAAGTGTTAATACCACTTTGATGGCGTATAAAAATTATATTTCTATTTACATTAGAAATGTTTCGCAATAAAATCAATAAATTATTCATATTTTATGGTTTTAGATTGAAACAAAAAGTTTTTTTTTGCTCTCATGTATTACTTTTTTACTTTACTTAGAATTTTATAACTCTTAATTGATTGTAAGTTATTAAATGTCAGTTTTAATGGTCATGTAAATTATACTATACCCTGCAGAAAGAAATAACAAAACATTAAGCAGTAACTAATGGTTTATGGAACAGGTAAAGTTACTGCTGAATATTTCGAAACGAATTCAAATTGTAATATGAGATGAATTTTGACACGATCGGATGATTATTGGAAACTTGGGTAAAATAAGTAGATAGATAGATAGATAGATAGATAGATAGATAGATAGATAGATAGATAGATAGATAGATAGATAGATAGATAGATAGATAGATAGATAGATAGATAGATAGATAGATAGATAGATAGATAGATAGATAGATAGATAGATAGATAGATAGCTAGATAGATCGCTGCTAGATAGATAGATAGATAGCTAGCTAGATAGCTCGATCGCTCGCTCGCTCGCTCGATAGCTAGATAGCTAGATAGATAGATAGATAGATCGATCGATAGATAGATAGATAGATAGATAGATAGATAGAGCGAGAGCAGACACAGACAGACAGACAGACCGACAGACAGACAGACAGACAGACAGACAGACAGATAGATAGATAGATAGATAGATAGATAGATAGATAGATAGATAGATAGATCGATAGATAGATCGATAGATAGATAGATCGATATAGATCGCTAGATACTCGCTAGCTCGCTCGCTCGCTCGATCGCTAGCTCGCTAGATCGATCTCGATCGCTAGCTAGATAGCTCGATAGATAGCTCGCTGCTCCGCTCGCTCGCTCGCTCGCTCGCTCGCTATCTCGCTCGCTCGCTCGCTCGCTGCTCGCTCGCTCGCTCGCTCGATCGCTCGCTCGCTCGCTCGCTAGCTCGCTCGCTCGCTCGCTCGTCGCTCGCTCCTCGCTCGCTCGCTCGCTCGCTCGCTCGCTCGCTCGCTCGCTCGCTCTCCTCGCTCGCTCGCTCGCTCGCTCGCTCGCTCGCTGCTCTCGCTCGCTCGCTCGCTCGCTCGCTCGCTCGCTCGCCGCCGCTCGCTCGCTCGCTCGCTCGCTCGCTCCTCTCGCTCGCTCGCTCGCTCGCTCTCTCGCTCGCTCGCTCGCTCGCTCGCTCGCTCGCTCGCTCGCTCCTTCGCTCGCTCGCTCGCTCGCTCTCTCGCTCTCTCGCTCGCTCGCTCGCTCGCTCGCTCGCTCGCTCTCGCTCGCTCGCTCGCTCTCGCTCGCTCGCTCGCTCGCTCGCTCTCTCTCTCCTCTCTCGCTCGCTCGCTCGCTCGCTCGCTCGCTCGCTCGCTCGCTCTGCTCGCTCGCTCGCTCGCTCGCTCGCTCGCTCGCTCTCTCGCTCGCTCGCTCGCTCGCTCGCTCGCTCGCTCGCTCGCTCGCTCGCTCCTCGCTCGCTCGCTCGCTCGCTCGCTGCTCGTCGCTCGCTCGCTCGCTCGCTCGCTCGCTCGCTCGCTCGCTCGCTCGCTCGCTCGCTCGCTCGCTCTCGCTCGCTCGCTCGCTAGCTCGCTCGCTCTCGCTCGCTCGCTCGCTCGCTCGCTCGCTCGCTCGCTCGCTCGCTCGCTCGCTCGCTCGCTCGCTCGCTCGCTCGCTCGCTCGCTCGCTCGCTCGCTCGCTCCTCGCTCGCTCGCTCGCTCGCTCGCTCGCTCGCTCGCTGGCTCCTCGCTCGCTCGCTCGCTCGCTCGCTCGCTCGCTCGCTCGCTCGCTCGCTCGCTCGCTCGCTCGCTCTCGCTCGCTCGCTGGCTGCTGCTCGCTCGCTCGCTCGCTCGCTCGCTCGCTCGCTCGCGCTCGCTCGCTCGCTGCTCGCTCGCTCGCTCGCTCGCTCGCTCGCTCGCTCGCTCGCTCGCTCGCTCTGTCCCTTTCCTCTTCCCCGCCTTTCCGCTTTCCTCTTTGAACTCAAGCCTAACCTTAGATTTCAATTGCATTAATGTGTAACAAAATTAACATTTTAACACAATTGTTTTTTTTCAACTAATCATCACTGCAAACAATGCCTTTGAAAATTTACAAATCCTTTTCTTACTGCATTTTGAAATATGCCAAGTGCATGGATTACTACTTAATTATCAAAGAAAATCATTGAATGAGCAAATTTTTCCCTTGTTTTATTAGTATGTATTTTATCTTATTTGGTTCTTGACATTTGCAGACAAAATGTCTGTTCATACCTCAGCCTGTCTTCTGTTTTTTTTGGTCTGCCCAACAGACTGACAATAACATTCATCTCAATGATAATAAAAAGTGTACACAAAAAACTGCTTTTTTGCAACTATAAATTACCTCGAACTTTACAAAAAATATGAATTAACAATCAATAACTTAGTTTGGTTTTATCCTGCATGCAACAGAGCAGCTTGTTTGTTTTTTTCATAGTATATAATACAATTCTTTTTATGCCACTATGTGGCAGGGCATTGAGAGTTGGTAAAATGGATTATTTTAAAACTTTTTATTCCGTAATATATTTATATGGAGTGTTAATTTAGGAAAATTTAATTAAGAAACTGATACTGTTATCTAAAGTAACAAAAAGTAATCTTTGTAATGTATTTCGTTAAATCAATTAAACATTTGTTCAATTTTCTTAATGCTAATCTATTGAATTTGAATCATATTTAAGCACTGAACTTTTTATTTTCTTTGAATCAATTAACTATTTGTTTAGTTGTACATCTAAAGCTTTTAAACTATTCTATTAAACATTTAATTGTAACAATTAAATGTTTTTGCTTAAAACAATTACAAGTTTTCATTTATATCTTTGCTATTTTATATTTTATAGTTTATGGGGCTAACTTAACCCTTTTACTTATCCCAACTAATTCTACAGTTTGTAAATGTTAAAAACATAATAAAGGGTGTTTAAATATAGCATGTTATTTCAATCATAATATGTAATACTAAAAAGATCAACGCGTACCATGTTCAAGTTGATTCGATCCTCATAAAACCTGCTTTGACAAAATCCAGAGTGTAATGTAGTCAAGTATTAAATTAGAATTTTTTTTAGTTAATCCCTTTTTCAAAAAATAAAAAAAAAATCTATAGGAAATCGATTTTTTACTAGAAAATATAAATTTAGCCAGAAAATCGAAATTACACCAGCAAATCGATTTTTTACTAAAATATGTAAATTTTAATTAAAAATACATTTTTACTAGAAAATCGAAATTCCATCAGAATATTGTATAAGTCCAGACTATAGAGTAAACTATAGACTATAGTTCAGAGAGTAGACTGTAGTCCAAACTATAGCCTATACTATAGTCCAGACTATAGACTATGTTATAGTCCAGACTATATACTATACTAAAGTCCAGATACAGACTATAGTCCAGACTATAGACTAGACTATAGTCCAGACTATAAACTAGACTATAGTCCAGACTATAGACTCCAGACTAAGGACTACACTATAGTCCGGACTATAGACTAGACTATAGTCCAGAATATAGGCTAGACTATGGTCCAGACTATTGTTCAGACTATAGACTAGACTATAGTTCAGAAAATACATTAGACTATAGTTTAGACTATAGACTACACTATAGTTCAGACTATAGACTGGGCTATAGTTCAGACTGTAGACTACACTATAGTTCAGACAATAGACTGGGCTATAGTTCAGACTATAGACTACAATATACTTCAGAATATAGACTAGATTATAGTCCAGACTATAGACTAGACTATAATCCAGACTAAAGACTAGACTATAGACTATTGTCCAGCCTATAGACTAGACTACAGTCCAGACTATAGACTAGACTATTGTCCAGCCTATAGACTAGACTACAGTCCAGACTATAGACTAGACTATAGTTCAGACTATATACAAAACTATAGTTCAGACTATAGACTATACTATAGTTCAGACTATAGACTAGATTATAGTTCAGACTACGGACTATAGACTAGACTATACTCCAGACTATTGACTGCACTATAGTCCAGACTATAGACTAGGCTATAGTCTGGACCCTAGTCTAGTCTATAGTTTGGACAAGACTATAGTCTAGTCTATAGTCTGAACTATAGTCCAGTCTATAGTCTGAATTATAGTCTAGTGCATAGTCTAAACTATAGTCCAGTGTATAGTCTGAACTATTGTCTAGTGTATAGTCTGAAGTCAGGACTATAGTCTAGTCTAGACTACTGTTCATATTATATATTAGACTATAGTTTCGGCTTTATATTAGACTGTGTCATCCAGGCTATAGTCCTATAGATTAGACTATAGTCCGACTATTGACCAACTATAGACTTGATTATAGTCTAGACTATAGACTAGAATATAATCCCTACTATACTAGTCTATAGGGGTTAGACTAGTCTATAGTCCAGGCTTTAGACTCGGTTGGAGATGTTCAGAGTTCAGAAATGTTAATTTGTGCGTTAAAAATATTATATCCTTGATCAACACCCTTTCTGTCAAACATTAAAAACTCGAAAACTCCAACATGCTGTCGTACAATTAAAAAAATCGGCAAAACTATTTTGCGACCGCAAATGTGTTGAGAGGGGGTGGTGTGGACTCGTGCATGTGTGTTCTGCTCTGTGTTTACTTTGTTTATGGAATTGTTTACACTAATAACTATATTATGTATAAATCTGGTAACTAGATAGAGGAGAGACTCTGTGTACTTGAACTAAGTTAACCCTTTTGTGTTTTTGTTTATAAAACAATATAGGAAATATCACGTAAATAAAAGCAATTGCTTGAGTATAATATGGGAGGGAGGTGGTTGGGAAGGAAAACAAAAAGTTTGTAGTTTTTAAAATGCCAAGAAAACTTGTGCAAAAATGACAGAGGAATAAAAATGATGATAACTACCGAAAAGAAAAACTGCATATAGACAAAGTACTTTTTTTTGCTCCTGAGCTGCTAGCTACTTTTTTTTAAATAGTTTATGTCTAGCCATTTATATGAAAAAAAAAGAAATTTTTGGAAGCAAACTCCAACAATACAACGGATAAGGAAACAGGAAATACATACATACATATGTGTGTAGTTATGTGTGAGTGTTTATTATAATGTTTATATAAGTTTATTAGCGGGCATGTGTGTGTTTGAAAATAATAATAAAAAAAACAAATACATAAATATGAAAACTTACTTTAGATTTGCCAATAAACGAAAAGATTCTCCAGTTAAATTATATTTAGATAAAGAGCAACAAAACGCGGCACAGCCGAGACGTTGTAATGTTGATGGCTCCACGGCTCCACAGCCTTAGAACAAGTTTAAAGGACGGAAATACTATGCAAGAGATCCTTGGCAATATACTATCAAAAATTCGACGAAATTTAATGACGCCAACAATAACAACTATATCATATACATTTACATAAACAAAATCTCAAAGGATTCGCATAAGCACACACACTCACTTCTTTAAGTTTAAACACATACATACATAACTTAATGTAGAAATTCAAATTTATTTACAAAACACTATTTTAAGGAGACCATGATTGCCACAATTTGTTGATTTTTTTGTTGCTTAAATTTGTTGTTTTTTTTCTTCTTGTTTCATAAAATTATTTCATTTGTTAATTATTTTGTATTTTTCTATTTAATTTCCCTTGATAGCAGAGTTAATTAATTTTGTTGTTGTGTTTAAAAAATTTCTTTTAATTTTATTTCTTCCGTGCAATAATTGTCGGTTTTTTTATTTAATATAACGAACTTTGTGTATACATTTCTGTGCCCTTTCCACTAGAGACTGAACTACTCGAATTTCTTTTTATCTACATTTGGCCATATACTATAGATATGAATGTGTATAAATATACGAAATGTATTTTAAATATGAGTTTGTATATGTTGGAGCCTGTCGACATCAATCCAAATAAAATATACGAAGTATACGAGCAACTACACGGGAAATATTTTTATCGTATCAGTTGGGAGAGATTTTCTTTATGGTCGTCAATACCAAAGATATCGGAGGAATTAAGACCTAAAAGATATCTTTCATTTCAACGGTGTTCCAAAGCTCTTTGTCCTATTCTGTAATCAGTTGAAATCGCAATGACTTTTCGATATCAATGTTAATGCTCTTTGAATACCCAAATCTAATTTTAAGTAAAGAAATTGTTAAAATGATCATCAACATAAAGTTTAGAGTTGTTAATTCCTGAATATAATTCCACGAACTAAAGGGAATTTCTCTGAAACTAACTGTGGATACGATCTCGAATGCAAGTTGATCTATATAAACGCAGATAATTAACAAGAGAACATTTTGTCTGAATTAAAGTCTATCGACATGAAGAACACTTTTGAGATCGTACGAGTCATCTCATCTGGAAGAGAATTTCAAACGATGAATTTAACTATATTTTGTTCTAAGATCAACAAAACCACGATCGAATTATCAAAAAAGGTCTGATTGGGTTTGATCAACATGAAGATCATAAGCAAGTTTATCAGCATGAACTCGTCTAGTTATTAAAAAAGCTTTGGAAGCTTTATGTATGAAAGCATTAAGAGTTTAATATAAAAGCTTTGTTAGCTTTTTGAATTATGAAGATCATAAACAAGTTTATCTGTATGAACTCGTCATGTTATTAAAAAAAAGCTTTATGTATGAAAGCTTTAAGAGTATTATATAAAAGCCGCGTGAGCTTTTTGAATTAAAAACAAGTGCTGATTAAGTTCGATCGTCATGAAGATCGCAAACAAGTTTATCAGTATGAACTCGTCTAGTTAATTAATAAAAATCGAATTATGAAAAGGGCCTGATTGGGTTTGATCATCATGAAGATCACAAGCAAGTTTATTAGCATGAACTCTTTTAGTTATTAAAAAAGCTTTGGAAGTTTTATTTATGAAAGCTTTAAGAGTTTTATATAAAAGATTTATGAGCTTTTTGAATTACGAAAAATTGCTGATTGAGTTCGAACGTTATGAAGATCACAAAGAAGTTTATCTGTATGAACTTGTCTAGTTATTAAAAGAAAGCTTTCATGAAGATCACAAACAAGTTTATCAGCATGAACTCATCTAGTTATTAAAAAAAGCTTTAGAAGCTTTATATGTTTTGAATTTTTGAATAACGAAGCTCGATCATCATGCTGATCACAAACAAGTTTATCGGTATGAACTCGTATAGTTATTGAAAGAAATCGTTCAGAGCTTTATATAAAAGCTTTAAAAGATTTATAAAAAGCTTTCCCCAATAGGAAAAATAAGAAATAGAGCTTTATTTAAAAGCTTTAAAATATTTATAAAATGCTTTCCCTAATAGGAAAAATAAGAATAGAAATAGAATAATTTATGAAATTTATGACTATTGACTCTTACAAGACTATAGAGATCTCAGTAGTTAAGCCAAAAAGATCGAAAACGATCATATAATAGGATATAGATGGAGATCATATTGAATGTGATTTCAAATTAAAACTTTTCTCACACTCTAAATAGCGACTGCGAATCTATTCTTTAAGATTAAATGTTAGGGAGAGTGTATTGAATATGATTTCGAATAAACTGATCAAGAAGCTTTTATCAGAACATTCGATTATTGTTCAATAAGAAATTGTAATTAGAACAAGGCAATTAAAAATCTCTAAACCGACTAAATTTCATATATATATGTTTTAAGGATCGTGAGAAGTGTTTCTGTAAAGTTTGTCAGTCTATTACACCTAAACAGTTAAACCGATCAATTTAAAATTTTAGTGCTATATAGACGTTTATGTGTAGAATCCACATTTTCAATCAAAGGCCTGCAAAGCGGACTGGGCACCACTAGTCTTTTATAAGTCTATATTTATTAGGGATAACAAGATGAAGAGAGAGCTTCGATAGTCTATGGCTTTTTATATGGCTTTATAACACTAAAGAATAGGTAGTTAGTTTGAATACATCATATCTGAACCTAGACTACTACCTACTTAGTCCTGTTTAGTATTCCTTTAACCGACCGTTTAAATCGGTTGCTAATTGTTGGTGCATTGTTTGGGTTATAGCTTCCAAATTAAACAGAGAGATGTCTATTTGACTATAATCTATTAGATGATTTGGCTTTCCGAGACTGCGACGGATCGTCGCACCAATATCATGATTGGATTTATATTTCTTTTATTCCAAATTCTGATATGATGTTTCAAGGAAAACACAGTTTGCTCAAAGTTGGGCCAAATTCGTATACTATCAGTTTTCTTTTAATAAATTCTTTAAGAACCATATGTGGATAGATCGGGAAATATACGTCCCTTTACGACAATCAAGATCTTTATGTTCTGTTATTTAATCGTGAGAATGGAACAGACAAATTCATTTGTCAATAACTCGAATGTCTTCAGTGTCATTACGATACCATTAATATATTCAACAAATTTGATTGGATCCGTTCCGATGTGGGGCAGATTCGAAATTTTTTGGAAATAATTCTGGCATTTCTAAACGGCTGCTGATTCGTTCGCTATAAATTTGAACATTAACGTAGCTGAGGACTATACGAGTTTAAATCTTGAAAATGGAACCCACAAATGCTTCAGGGGCGGTGATATGGGGGCTACAATTATAGTGTTACGACATGTAATTGACGCTAGCCATTTTTTGGTTTTCCATCCGATTGCAAAGAGTTTTATATTTTCTGAAAGTGCTCGGCTAAAGCTCAAATCTTGGTCTATATTTTTAAAATATCAGGCACAATTTGAAACCGATTTATGAATTTTCGAATTGAAAATCGGTTAGTTTTGAGTCCAGAAAACAAATTGGTCTGATTGTAAGATTAAAAAATTTGAGTAAAAGTGGTTTAAAACTACGACCGATATTTTAAAGAGAGTGAACTATACCCCAACCCTCGAATTTCGCTCAGTGCAAAAACAGCTGGTGAGAAATAAACATTTTTTGACCCATTGCCAAATCTCAGTTCTGTGAACGACTACTGCTACTACTAGTATACAGTAGTTTATAAATACAACACATAAAGTTATTTTTTTTGGTGCTCCTCAGTTGGGTAAACATTTCCTCGGCTGCATGGTACAACAAATTTTCGAATGTGTTTGTTTTTGTTTTCATATTTCAGACTCCACGTGGTGCGCGCGCACTATATTCTTTTTTTTTGTCTTCTTCGATTCTGTTTAAATATATTCCTTTCGGTTTTCACAAAAACTCTATGTATGTACGTGAGTACATACTATTTATGTAAAGAAAAGTGAGTGTGAGTTTTATATAGCTCTATCATAGTTCCGTTACAGGCCTTAAACGCTGTTGGTGTAAAGACCATGTGACATTATGCAAAGCTTATTTCATTCTTTTTCCCGATTTTTTTTTATGAAAGGATATTAAAATGATTTTGCTTTTGTTTTTGGAGGATTTTTTGAAATGATTTATATAGTTGGTTGGCTGCATACATATGCAGTATTTCTTGTTAAATACTTATAATGCGAAGCATGAATGTTCAGCGGATAAATTAATTTCATTAATGTGGTCACATTTTTGCAATTTTTATCCTAAATATTTTTGAGAGAATTTTTATTTTGAAATTTTGGGGGTTGTATTTTTTTTGCAGTTTAGAAATTTATTTTATATGTTTAATGTGTTAGAAAAGTAATTTGACAAAATAATTACTTGATTTGGGTGATAAAAGGTATGAGCCCTTTGTTTATATGGCTGCAAGGTCTACTCTGTAAATTTAGTCTGTTACTTCAGTAATACTAAAGTGTATTTATTGCCTAGTTTAGGGCTTTCATTTAGTTTTGTTGCTGTTGTGTTTGGTAATGAAAAAGCTTTTTATTTGGTATTTTTTTAATACATTTTTAATTTGTTGTAATGGAAAAAGTTGATACTTTTTAAAGTTTAAGGCTATTTACAGAAGTGGTTGGTCTCTGTATAGGAGAAGGGTTTAGAGGGTCTTTTAATGTGTAAATATTAGGTGTTGTGGCCATAAAATGTTATGAAGTGTAAGTTTTGTTAAGTATCACTTAAAAAAAACTATTGTTGGCATGCAACAGTCCTCAAACCCCGGATTTCTAAAAAATAAGGTTATTTTTTGAAAAATATTGATTTTTATATGGAATACGACCCCTTGAATATTGCCATTAATGTTTATAAATTTAGGAGTTTCCATTTTAAACAGGGTCCAAAATATGTATCTGTATGTAATATTATAAATTCTTAGTTGATTTGGCAATGTATGTATGTCGGTTGTAATCAGCTTTTCAAAGGCCCCTGAAATCTGACGATCCCCGATCTTGGTTGTACATACATATCTATTAGATTAGAGTTTCTTTTTTTATTTCTACTATTGACAGTCGGTTTAAAACAAATCCCTAAAGGCCCCAGATATTTAACGGTTCTAGATATCGAATCATTCTATCACGCAAATGTTTCAGATAAAAATCGGTCGTAATCGCCGTTTCTAAGACCCCAGATATCTGACCCCAGATATCTGATATCCCACCCAATCTTGGATAAAAATATCTATTAGATAAGAGTTTCTTTTTTATTTCTACTATTCGTCGACTTAAAACAAAATTCCAAAGGCCGCAGATATTTAACGGTTCTAGATATTGAATCATTATATCACGCAAATGCTTTAGATAAAAATCAACAAAATCAAAGCATAAATGGCCAAACATTTTAAAAATTTTATTATAAAATTCCAACAAAAATTTTTACTAAAATTTTAAACCACAATTTCTAAAAATTTCAACAAAAGCTTTTTCAAGTAATAATTTTTTAAGACATATATTTTTTTTTTAATTTTCATCTAAAATTTAAAAATGTTTTGCAAAAAATTTATAATAAAATATAATTTTTGAAATTCGGAAATTTCTTACCAAAAACAGCTTTTTCAAAAATTTTCATCGAAAAAAATGTTTGCATACGTTTTTTCCCCATAGTCTACATCACAAAAATGTTATTTTTTTAAGTTCACCAATATTTTTTTAAAAATTCTCAAAAAAAAATGTTTAAAGATTGCAGAAGAATATTCTAAACATATTGGAAATTCCTGTATATTTATTTTTTTTACCTTAGGGTTAAAGGTCATATTCTTAAATATTCAGAATTTTTATTAATAAAATTTTAATTTAAATTTAATAAAATGCAAAAAGAAATTCTAAATTATCATACAGCTGTTTATAAATCTATCTATAATAAATTATTTTTCCAAAATCTTTTTGGGGTCAAAGGTCATATTTTGAAATATTGATAATATTTCATACAATATTCTTAAATATTTACAATTTTCATAAACTTTTTAACAATTTTTATTTAATAAAATATGTACAAAAAAAAAAATTAAAAATAAAAAAAAAAATTTAGGGGTCAAAGTTCACTTTTTAAATAATGAAAATATCAACGACTTTTATAACTTTTCAACTTCTACGTTTTCAAAGTTTATTTAAAAAAGGTTTTTTTCAAAAATTTCATCCAAAAAATTTTTCTTATGGTTTTTTCCCAAAGTCGACTTTTCAAAAATATTTTCTAAAAAGTTAACCATTTTTCTTTTAATTTTTATCAAAACACTTTTGTTAAATTCTCCATAAAAATACTTTAAGAGTTTTTATACATATGATTTTTCCAAGATTGCAGCAGTATATTTTAATTTTTTGACCTTAGGGTCAAAGGTCATATTTTTAAGCATTCAGAATTTTTATTAACTTTTTAGGAAATTTTTGTTTAATAAAATACAAAAAACAAATTTAAAATTATCATGAAGCTGTTTATAAATAAATCTGTAAAAAAAATTAAAAAAACTTTTAGGGGTCAAAGGTCACATTTTGAAATATTAAAAGTATTTCACACAAAGAGAAAATTTTATTTTAAAAGCTGAAATTCATAACAATATGATTTTTTTTAATCCCATAATATTTTACCAAAATCTGTTAATTTTTAAATAAAAGGTCAAAGGTCAATAAAAAGTTTTGTTCGTTAGAAATATATTTCAAAGACATTTTAAAAATTTTATAATTTCTATAAATTTTGCACTTTTTAATCAGATTTTTAAGTCAAATTTTAAATATTCAATATTTTCCATTCAAATGTTTGTTTTAAACTATAAAAAGAGTAATTTTAAATAGTTATTGAAAATGTATAACTATACCAAAATCAAGGGTCAAAGGTCATAATTTTAAGTATTCAAAACTTAACATAAAAATACTGAAAATTTTTAGTATATAATACCCTGTAACAATTTATAAAACTGTTAAATTTTTTATCTCCTAATTTTTACTAAAATCTGTTAATTTTTAAACTAAAGGTCAAAGTTCACATATGTAAATATTTAGAATTTTCCATTAATAAGCAACAAAAAGTTTTGTTCGTTAGAAAAATGTATATTTCAAAGACATTTTAAAATTTTTTATCATTTTAATAAACTTCTATAAATTTTACAATTTTAAATACAAGGGGTCAAAGGTTAGATTTTTAAAAATTCTAAATTTTGTATGAAAATACTCCAGTATTTAATTAGACTATATAAATAGTATTATTAACTTATGAGTTCAAAGGTCAAATTTTAAATATTAAATATTTTTTATTGAAATTCAATAAAAAGGTTTTGTTTTAAACTGTTAATATGTATAGTATTTTTAAATAGTTTTGAAAATTTGTAATTTTATCAAAATGAAGGGTTAAAGGTCTTAATTTATAATGTTCAAAATTTAACATAAAAATATTTTAAAATTTTGCGTTTATAATAGAATAGGTTTTTTATTAAAACTTGCAAACTTTTTGACATTTTTAAAAATGGGGTCAAAGGTTATGATTTTTATATTTCATCATTTAAGTTCAAATATCACAAAAATTTCATATAAATTTTCAAATTTAATTTATTAAGTTGACCTCTGACCCTTTTGTTAAATGAGAAGTAATAGTTCAGTTTCAAGCTAGATTTTTGAATATTGTTCATCAAATTTTGTATCAGTCTAATGTTATATTTAATCTCATAAACTTTTAAAATGCTATTTCATCTTTAGCAAATATCTATAAATATTTCGAGGTTTTTGTTTATTTAAGATTAAGTTATTAAGTTTATCAATTAATAATGATGTGCCCAGTTAGTCCAGTTAACTAGATCAATAAAACAATAAAATTTAAAAAGAAGCGATAAATGAAATTCATTTAAATTTAAGCATTAATTAACATTTTGTTATTGATATTTAAATGTTAAAAGACAAGTTATTCAATGAGGACTTTTTTCACAAAAGCGAGTTATAATTTAATTAAACATATAATTTGTCTAATCGAAAAATATGGCTAATACATACAGTAGCACCTGTCGCCGGGTCATAAACAAAAAAATGTATATCAACAGGTTTAATAATTATTTATACATTAATAATAATTAATAATTTATCATAATAAAACATTAAAAAATTATACACACTTTGACAATTTTAAAAATAAAAAAAAAAAAAATATATACTTTTGTAACGCTTCATTGATTATTTTTACAGATTTTTTATACAAATTTAATTTATCTGAAATTCACTTTAAACAATGTCTTTTTTTAAATCAATTAATTAGCTTTTGATTGTATAATTAATTAATTTTGGCGAAAAATAACAAAACAGCGATTTTTTTTTGACAATGTGAGGTCTAAATTTTGAATAATTAAATTTTTGTTTTTGGTAGAAGATTTGAATGAATACAAAATAATACCCAGCAAAATGTTTTAATAAAGAAAATAGATGCTTACTGTTAGTCTATCGATTTGGGGATTGTAGGTTCGATTCCTGCCAGAGACTCCGAACTGTTTCTTTGCCATGAATTTATCGTCTTTGTTGTATAGTTATTAAGAAATTTTAAGAATCAACTAATTGAAGTTCCCAAAATAGGATGCTTTTTAGCTTCAAAAGGGTATCGAATTTTTATCCATTTCTTTTTGCTGGGTTTTCTTCATTAAAATCGAATAATTATTCTAAAATAACATTTTACTTTCGGTTTCTTTATTTCTTGCCAAAATTCAAATGAAATTCATTAATTATAATTTTTGCTACTTTTTTTCTGGTTTCTGACATTTCTGCTACTTTTTCTACTACTAATTGACATTGGTAACACACTTTATTTAAACAATTTATTAAAAAAAAAACTAAAGTGTTAATTAACTTGAAAAAAAAGAGTGTGAGTTTGTGCGTTACATTAGCTAAATTTTCAAAGTGTTAATTAATGACTTTTTTGTTATAACATATTTATAATAATTTATAATAAATATTAAGGGAAGTTTTATTATTATTATTTTTAAAATAAAGTTGAAACTATTAGTTGCAATAATATAAAAAAAAATATTGATTGACTTTTTATGAAATTGTTTTGAAAATATTTATATTTACAAGGTTTTTTTTGAGTAAAACTTTACATCGAATTAAAGTAGGTGTGTTTGTTGTATGTATAAAATTTCAATGTTAGATTTTTATCGTCTAATGTGTTTAAAGATTATATAAGAAATTATATAGATATGTTTTTACAAATTTTTTTCTTTTATTTATAATTTTGTTAAAAAATTTTAACATAAAATGGAAAAAAACTAAATTTGATAGTCTTTGTTTGATCAATAGATTTTAAGCTTGTATTTTTATATCTAAATGTTACTCTGCCATAGTCAACACAATAGTCGAGACTGTAGTCCACATTTTAGAAGTGATAAGGGTACACACTACAGTCAAAACTATAGTCCACACTATAGTTAAGACTTAAGGTTGCAATATATTCAAGTATAGATCTTAGTCAAGATTATATAGTCCAAGGCTATAGTGCAAACTATAGTCAAGACTATAGTTCACACTATAGTCAAGACAATAGTCTGATTGTAGTCTATACTGTAGTCAAGACAATAGTCTACATCGTAGTCCACATTACAGTCAATACTATAGTCCACACAATAGTCAAAACTATAATCCACACTATAGTCAAGGCTATAGTCCACACTATAATCAAGACTATAGTACACACTACAGTCCACAATATAGTCCAGACTAAAGCCCACACTATAGTCTACACTATAGTCAAGCCTATAGTCCATGCTCTAGTCTACACCCTAGTCAAGACTTTACTATACTTCACTCCAGTTGACACTACAGTCAAGACTACCGTCAAAACTACACTCAAACATAGCTGCATAGTTTAGACTATAATTCATACTTTAGTTCACACTATAATCAAACTATAGCCCACACTATAGTTAAGTCTATAGTCAAAAAAATAGTCCACACTATAGCCAAGACTTAGTTAAAATTCCAATCTACAAGATAGTCAAGGATTCAGTCAAGATTACAGTCCGATATGTAGTAAAGTATAGATGTTTATTCAAGATTATAGTTCACACATAAAGTTCACACTATAGTCCATACTATAGTCAAGATTATAGTCAAGACCATAATCCACACTATAGTCAAGATTATAGTCAAGACCATAATCCACACTATAGTCAAGACTGTAGTCCATACTATAGTCAAGACCATAGCCCATACTATAGTCAAGACTATAGTCTATACTATAGTCAAGACTAAAGCCCATACTATAGTCAAGACTAAAGCCCATACTACAGTTAAGAGTATAGTCCATACTATAGTTAAGGTTATAGTCCATACTATAGTCAAGACTATAGTCCATTCTATAGTCCATACTATAGTCAAGATATAGTCCATACTATAGTCAAGACTATAGTCCATACTATAGTCAATATTATAGTACATACTATAGTCAAGGCTATAGTCCATACTATAGTCAAGACTATAGTCCATACTATAGTCAAGACTATAGTCCATACTATAGTCAAGACTATAGTCCATACTATAGTCAAGACTATAGTCCATACTATAGTCAAGACTATAGTCCATACTATAGTCAAGACTATAGTCCATACTATAGTCAAGACTATAGTCCATACTATAGTCAAGACTATAGTCCATACTATAGTCCAGACTATAGTCAATACTGTAGTCCAGACTATAGGCCATACTATAGCCCAGACTATAGTCCATACTATAGTCAAGACTATAGTCCATACTATAGTCAAAACTATAGTCCATGGTATAGTCAAGACTATAGTCCATGGTATAGTCAAGACTATAGTCAAAACAATTGTCCATATTATAGTCAAGACTATAGTCCATACTATAGTCAAGACTATAGTCCATACTACAAGACTACAGTTCGAAATATAGTCAAGACTATAGTTCATACTATAGTCAAGATTACACTCAAGAAATATAGTCAAGTATATATACTTAGTCCACAGTGTAGTCTATACTATAAACCTCGCTATAGTCGAGACTATAGTCCACACTGAAAGACTGCAGTTCGAAATATAGTCAAGTATACATACATAAATACTTAGTCCTGAGTATAGTCTAGACTATAGATCTCGCTATAGTCATGAATATAGTCCATACTATAGTCAAGGCTATAATCCATACTGTAGCCAACACCATACTATAGTCAAGACTATAGTATATACTATACTCAAGTCTATATATAGTCCATACTATAGTCAAGACTATAGTCCACAGTATAGTCTACCCTATAAACCTCGCTATAGTCACACTATTGTCAAGTATAATCCAATATATACTTAGTCTACACTAAAATTACGTATAATCCAATACTATATCCTCCGCCATTTAATTTTTAAAATTTTTAAGTTATTAATTTTCGATTATTTAATCAAACTTTGAAATAAATGTTCGTTTTTTCTTTTCAGATTCAACTTTCAAAATAAATACTGGTAAGTGAAACTACATACAATTAAAACTAACATATATATATATATATATATATATATATATATATATATATATATATATATATATATATATATATATATATATATATTCTTCAAAATATGCGATTTCTTAAGATTTTCGTATATAGACCGTTTTTCGGAAATAATACGATAGTCGAGACATCTAAATAAATTTCTAGAAATCTATTAAATCCTTAATCAATACCTAACTGACACTCTAAAAACAAATATATTTATCAAAGTCAAACAATATACTAAATTAATCACTCAACAGAAATATTACTTAAAATTTTGAACCAACTCATTCCCCATCAATCACTATTTAACGAAACAAATACTGTTTACTGCAGCAACAAAAAGAGTTAAGAATTATTTTAAATTATATAGAGTTTAACAAAAAAAAAAATCGTCATAATCTTTTTTTAAACTGCAATCTCAGACACACCCACTAATTGTAAAAGAGGGGAGGGAGCAAGTTAGCTAGAGATCATCTATTTAAGGCGTTCATGTATGAATGTAAAACTACAAGCGATTTGTATTGAAACGAATTATTAATTTTTCTGCTTTTTTGTATTTAAAAACAAAACAACAATAAATTTAAAAAAATACATGATTTTTATCACAAAAAAAAAAAAAAATAATAATATTTGCATATAAGAAAACAATCATGTATGCAAAATTAAATACTTTGGCTTATAATATGAGTATTAGATAAAAAAATGCCTTAAAGGCAAATAATTTTTCTGTATTTCTTTATTAAATTTTGTTAACATGGCTAAGACGCTTCTTAAGTTTTGAGCCAAAACGAATGTGAGAATGATATTAAGGCTTCTGTTAACAGCTGAAATTTTGTTTGATTTATATAGAGTTTCGTTTTGGTACTTTTTTTTTGGTGTTTCTTTTCAGTGGTAGTTTTATGAGGGTGTTGCAGCTTTTAAACTTAATTATCAAATGTTGTTACCAAATTTATTTTGTTTAGTTGTTGAGTTGTAACCAGCATTTCTTTAGGGTTTATAATTTTGTATTTTTGTTGACATGATTGTCTTTATATTCACAGGGTTTTGGTTTACAGTATCATAATCGATTTTTGATTTTTTTAATTTTCGCTTATAGTTTCGATAAGTTATGAAACGAGATATATTATTTAAAATTTTTTATGCCAAAATGTTTGTTAAACATTAATTTTGAATGACAAGATGCATGTTGAAAGATTAAGGTTGTCTGGATGGGAGAAAAAAGCGGTGGGTTGTCTGGACTTGTGATTTGTACACTATTCTAGGTTATTATCCACACAATAGTCCACACTGTAGTCAAAATTGCAGTCGAGACTTTAGTCCATACTTTTTTTGTGCCTCCAGTCCATGCTATAGTCGAAACTGTAATAAACACTATATTTTTAAAACTTTAGGCCACACTATGCTCAAGACTCTAGTCCACACTACGGTCGAGACTGTAGTTCATACGATAATCGAGACACTCTAGTTCATAGTATAGTTGAGACTTTTGTTCATACTTTAGTTGAGACATTAATCCATACTATAGTTGAAACTCTAGTCTAGTTGAGACTCTAGTCCATTATAGTCGAGACTCTAGAACACATTGTAGTAAAGGGTCTAATCCAACATATAGTCCATATTATAGTTGAGACTCTAGTCCACGCTATACCTGATATTCTAGTCTACACGATAGTTGAGACTGTAGTCCAGTCACTAGTTCAAACTCAAGGCCTTAATATAGTAAAAACTCTATAGTCCACACTAAAGTCGACTATAGTCTAAACTATAGTCGAGAATTTAGTCCATACTATAAACAATCATATCGTCCATACTATAGTTAAAACTATAGTTCATACGTTAGTCGAGAGTATAGTCCACACTATCGTTGAGACTCTATTCCATACGATACTCGAGAATCTAGTCCACTCTAAAGTCGAGAATCTAGTCCATTCTATAGTTGAGACTCTACACCCTACTATAGTTGAGACTACAGTCTATACAATAGTCGAGATTATAGACAACACTATAGTCGAGATTCAAGACCACACTCTAATTGAATCTCTAATCTATACAATAATCGAGATTATACTGCTATATAGTAGAAACGGTACTGTTGTCTTCTTATTTGTACTTTAGTAGAGTAGTAGTAACTAAGTATAGTCCATATTATAGTCGATATTCAAATCCATACTATAGTCGAGACTCTACTGCATTACTATAGTGTAGTCTCTAGTCATACTATAGTCCAGATTCTAGTCCATACCATAGTCGATAGTCAAGTACATACTATAGTCGAGACTCTACTCCATATTATAATCTAGTCTTTAAACATACTGAGACTGTAGTCCATACTATAGTCGATATTCAAGTCCTTGCTATAGTGGAGATTCTACTCCATACTACAGTCTTGTCTCTAACCATACTATAGTAGAGAGAGACTCTAGTCCATACTAATGACGATCCCCTTGTTCACAATTTAGTAAAGACTCTAGTCCATACGATAGTCGAGACTCTAATACATACTATAATCACTTAGCCACACTAAAGTCGAGACTCTGACCCAAACTATAGTCGATAATCTAGTGCACATTATAGAGGAGATTCTAGTCCGTATTTCAGTCGATATTCTAGGCCATACTATAGTTGAATCTTTGGTCTATAATGTAGTCGAGAATCTAGTTCATATTATAGTCAAGACACCAGTCCACACTTCTATTAAGACTCTATATTTATATAAAAATTTCAAAATATTCAAAAAGTACTATTTAAAATGTACTCACCTTAAATTATTTAATAGAGGAAGTATTTTTAGACCTAAAATGACAAAATAGAAAATAGACAGAACACATTAATATATTTCAAAATTAATAATGTTAAAAATAAAATAAAAACTAGTTAAATTGTGTTAAACAATAAGAATTATTTCCGGATTATTGGCTTAACACCCACATTTCTATTCTTAAAATACTTAATTTTAACAAATATAAAAAAAAACATAAAAAGAACAACTCATCAACATTTCAACTTGTTTTTTCCATAGAAGTTCTTATTATCAATATTAATTTATCACAAGAATTAAAACAACAACAAAAACTGACATGTGGCACAGATTAATAATAATTATTGCCCCGAAGAAAAAGAGAAAAAAAAAACGAACTGGAATAAAAGTATTTCAAATGTTAAATGCCACTTGTCTCGCTAAATCCCTTAGAGAACACAAAAATTTAAATGAACTGGAAAAAAAACTTAATTTGAGTTCATGAACTTTATAAAGAACAAAAACAACAATACTTGCTATAACAGAATTCTTACTAAAAGGGAACTACAACAACATCATGCATCATTTGACCAAAACATTTAATGATGAAGAGACAAATAAATGAATGACTGACTGACTGAGTATAATGAGTGAATGATTGTTATTTTGTTGGTTTGATTTGACTTTATTACTTGCAACAAGTACTTGCCATAGGCATGCAACATTTACAACGTTTAAATATAAACTATTAAGTTGGAAAAAAGTTTTTATAATCAAAGTATTAAAACAAAATATTTATTCATTGTTTTCAATTAAAATAAATTAAGTTGCGCTTCATTTATGAATACAAAAAAAAAAAAGAAGAAAAAAATAATAAATAAATACTAGTACTTTATAAATGCTTAACAACGTTACTCCTCTGGAATTATTTCGAACCAAGTTTTTAAATGCAACTGCATTGTCATACCATGCAAATTTACTATACCATTGCTGTACTACATATAGTAAAAGTTAAGAATATTTTGTGACAAATGGTTGACAATTTTTTAAACATTTCTCTTAAATTATAAAGAATTGTTCGAAAAAAGTAAAAAAAATGCATATGCATGTTATCGTATGTTTATATAGAATTATGTGAGTCCAGATGTGAATTTGTATATAGTAGAAAAATAAACAGTAGAATTTCGATTAACTATTCTATAGGCCGAGAAAATATTCGATACTATAGTCGAGACTTTAGTCCATACTAAAGTCCATACTATAGTCCATACTACAGTCGAGACTATAGTCCATAAACCTACAGTCGAGACTATAGTCCATACTATAGTCAAGACTACAGTTCATACTACAGTCAATACTATAATCCATACTATAGTCAATACTATCGTACAAAATATAGTCAAGACTATTGTACATACTATAGTCAAGACTATCGTCCATACTATAGTCCATACTATGGTCAAGACTATCGTCCATTCTATAGTCAAGACTATAGTCCATACTATAGTCCATACTATAGTCAAGACTATAGTTCATACTATAGTCATTATTATAGTTCATGCTATAGTTTAGACTATAGTCAAGACTTTAGCCAAGACTATCGTCCATACTATAGTCAAGACTATAGTCCATATTATTGTCAAGACTATAGTATATACTATAGTCAAGACTATAGTCTATACTATAGTCAAGACTATAGTCTATACTATAGTCAAGACTATAATCTACACTATAGTCAAGACTATAGTCCATACTATAGTCAAGACTTTAGTCCATACTATTGTCATGACTATAGTCAGGACTATATATAGCTATAGTCTAGACTATAGTCAAGACTATTGTCCAGACTATATTCCATACTATAGTCCATACTATAGTCAAGACTATAGTCCATACTATAGTCAAGACTATAGTCCATACTATATTCAAGACTATAGTCCATACTATAGTCAAGACTATAGTCCATACTATAGTCAAGACTATAGTCCATACTATAGTCAAGACTATAGTCCATACTATAGTCAAGACTATAGTCCATACTATAGTCAAGACTATAGTCCATACTATAGTCAAGACTATGGTCTATACTATTGTCAAGACTATAGTCAGGACTATAGTCAGGACTATAGTCCATACTATAGTCAAGACTATAGTCCATATTATTGTCAAGACTATAGTATATACTATAGTCAAGACTATAGTCTATACTATAGTCAAGACTATAGTCTATACTATAGTCAAGACTATAGTCAAGACTTTAGTCCATACTATTGTCATGACTATAGTCAGGACTATATATAGCTATAGTCTAGACTATAGTCAAGACTATTGTCCAGACTATATTCCATACTATAGTCCATACTATAGTCAAGACTATAGTCCATACTATAGTCAAGACTATAGTCCATACTATAGTCAAGACTATAGTCCATACTATAGTCAAGACTATAGTCCATACTATAGTCAAGACTATAGTCCATACTATAGTCAAGACTATGGTCTATACTATTGTCAAGACTATAGTCAGGACTATAGTTCATGCTATAGTCTAGACTATAGTGAAGACTATATTTCATAATATAGTCAAGACTATAGTTCATACTATAGTCAAGACTATAGTCCATACTATAGTTAAGACTACAGTCCATACTATAGTCAAGATTATAGTTCATAATATAGTCAAGACATAAGTCCATACTAATGTCAAAACTATATGTAAACCATGCCATAGTAAAAACTCTGGTCCATACTGCTTACACTATTGGTCTATTTTAGAACCAAGTCGAGACCCTAGTCCTTTCTCAAAAGGGGAATATAAAAATCATTTATCGCAGCAAATATTTTTAATAGAATATCAGTGATCAAATTTAAAATGATCAACAATCACATTTACAACAGTGATTTAATCTAAAAGTGATCGATAAAAGGTTACTTGGATCTGGAAAAGATCGTAGCCAAAATTGGTTGACACAAATAATAGTGATCGAATAGTCAGTGATATGAGTTAAAATTGGTTGACAGAAGAGTTGAAATTGGATCACTACTATTCTTCGAAAAAAAAGATCAGTGTTAGATAATAGGATGAGTGATAGAATGTAGTTGATAAAAATAACAGTGATCGGAACTGAAATTGGTTAAGATTGTTTGACAAAAAATTGGTTTACAAAAGGAACAGAAATCGAAGTTAATATTGGCTGTAAAAGGAGCTATTATCGTCGATAAAATTGACACACATTGAAGCTGATATTGTTGAGATTGGAGTAAATATTTGATTAACAGAAAGATCAGCGATCAAAGTTTATATAGGTTGACAAAAGCTAAAGTGATCAAAGATAATATTGGTTGTAGAATGCAATCAAAGTTATTATTTTTTGAGAGAAATATCAGTGATCAAAGTTAAAGAAGAAATGCGATAGAAACTAATATTTGTTGAAAAAAAAAAAAAAAAACGATCAATGATCGATGCTATCTTTAATAAAAAGAACTGTTGACGAAGCTAAAATTAATTTATTAACTATCTAAGTGATCTTATAAATAAAGATCAGTGTTAGAGGGTGAAATTTGTTAAAAAAAAAAATAATAACAATCTAAGCTTATCTAAGCTTGCAAAAGGATCAACGAATAAAGCTTTCAAAAGTAGTGATCGTAATTAGAATTGTTTGTTAAAGTATTAATGATCAACAGAAGACCGATCTTCTGATATAAACTAAAATTGGTTGATAAAATTAAATAGCCGCGACTATAGCCAATGCTTTAGTCAAGTTGAAGTGTATTCCAATTAATTGATATTTTACTGTAATATTTTACTTTAAACCAGTGGACAACACATGTATTTATATATTTCCTTCATTACAATTGTGTATGGATTGTTCCAATGTTTTATGTCTGGCAGACTGATTGTTATTTAATGAATTTATTTAAATATTTTTTTTGGAACACAAAGTGAATTATTACGTTTGTATTTTCATTTCTTATATTCAGAAGATTAAATAATAAATATTTTTTTTTTTTAAATTTCATTTCTCCCAGTGTAAATATTTCCAAAAATTCTGGGATTGCTGTCATCACCAGAACATAAAAATTTTAAACATTGAATGGAATCAGATTTTATATGAAGCTTATCGCTTTTTAAATTAGATTTTTGAATTTAAAACGTTTTGCTTGAAATGAATTGATAAATTATTTGGTAGAATCTTCAAAGAATGAAACATGTAGATTTGAAAAATTTGGCTCTTTGTTTTTCATTCATACTTTTATTAATGGGTTTTTGATGACAATAAATCTGATTATAAATAAAACAAATAATATGTAATTAAATTTTCTTAGAATTGTTTAATTAACAGTTTGTTGTATGGAATTGTTTTTATTAAAAAAACTGGAACTGAAACAATTAAATCATGTTTTTGTCAGTTGCTAATGATCTGTTTTATTTCTTTGAAATAGAAGTGGAATATTTGAACATATTTTGGTTAATTTTGTTTATATTTCCTTTAAAACTCAAGTATTAGGTTTTTGTGTTAATTGTTAAAATACATTAAAATAAAATAAATTTTTTTCAGTGTATTTTCAACATCTTGTTAGCATATCTTGTAACGTTTATCATGTATTAATTTAATAAACATCTGATTTTTTTATTAATAATTTTTTTAACCAGAAGGCAAAAGTAAACTTTATCAAATGTGCTAAATACCGTGATGCATAACTTTGAAAAATAAAATTAATAATAATAAATTGTATAAAATTTATAAAAATTATTCATAAATATGAGATTTTTATTAATTATTTAATAACATATTACTATAACTAAAGGCATACAATTAAATGTTTTTTTATTTAAAAAAAACTTTCATTTGTATATGGGAATTGTATGCAAAAATTAACAACAATGTTAATAATTTGCTCTAGTCATAATTGGCGGCAAATCTAAAGATTATTAAGCTAAAACTATAAAAAATTAATAAATTTTAATTATAAATTTAAACAAGGGAAATGTTAAAATCTGGTAACCCCATAAAATAGTTAATAGTCTATTAGTTTGTAGGTTACGGGTTCCATTCCCACTCTGCTGGATAAATTTAGTTTAATATATAATTAATAGTCTATTAGTTTGTAGGTTATGGGTTCCATTCCCACTCTGCTGGATAAATTTAGTTTAATATATAATTAATTTTTTTCGCTGCAATTGTCAAACTATAATAGCTTTGATCACTGATATTTTGTCATTAATTCTAACTTCAATAATAGATATTTTTTGATATTATTTAAGCTCCTATCGCTAATAATTCTTCGCAACCATTTTTAATTCCGATCAGCGATCTTTTTCTCAACAAATTTTAGCTTTGATCATCAAATAATATAAGTTCTCATCACAGATCTTCTTTAATTTCGATCACTGATCAAATATAAGTTCCCATCACTGATATTTTTTAACTTCGATCACTGATTTTTTCTCATTAATTCTAACTTTAGTAATAGATATTTTTTGCTATTACTTAAGCTGCGATCGCCAATAGTTTTTTTCAACCATTTTTAAGTTCAATCAGCAATCTTTTTCTCAACAAATTTTAGCTTTGATCACTGATCTTTTGATAAAATAATATAAGTTCTCATCGCAGATTTTCTTTAATTTCGATCACTGATATTTTATCATTAATTCTAACTTTAATAACAGAAATTTTTGCTATTATTTATGCTGCGATCGCTAATAGTTCTTCTCAGCCATTTTTAATTTCAATCAGCGATCTTTTTCTCAATAAATTTTTACTTCGATCACTGATCTTTTGATCAAATAATATGAGTTTGCATTACAGATCTTCTAAAATTTGGCAAAGAGATCAGTTTTGATCATTGATCATTTTGCAACTAATAATAAACACGATCACTTTTTTGACAAACAATTACTGATATTTTGTGATCATAAAAAAATCCTCTTCTATCTCTTGCCCTCTCTTTTAACTCTTATTATACTCTATATATTCTCATCACATTCTCTCTCTCGTTTAATCCATTAAACATTTTCAATTAAATGTCATGCAAAACAAATAAATTGTTCATATAACAAACATTTGATTAAATTAATTGAATAATTTAACTCAAAGTAATAAAAAATTGTAATATAATTTGATATTCTCAACTATTATTAGTAGTTTATTTTTATTATTATTATTTTCTTCAACATCTTTCTGCATCATCTATTGTATACGAATACAATAAGAAAATGAGATGAATTATGTATAAATTGTTCTGTCACATTTCAATAAATCAAAGTTCAGTTTCTTGAAAGTGACAAATACGAATTCATGTAAATAATTTGTAAACAGTAGTTTGAATAAAAAAATGTAGGGTTTGTTAATTATGGTAATTAAACAATTGACACATGTATGTTCTGAAAATGTTTAATAAATAGTTGCTAATTATTTTAGAACACACCCCCTAATTAGGGCTGGTGGGAATTTGAATGAATAATGCAAAAATTGTAGCAGTTTTTTGGATTATTATAAGTTTTACAACTAATCTATTGTTAATTTTTAATGAGAATGCAAACAGATCACCGATAGAAAAGAACAAAATGAAACAAAAGATCAGTGTTCATAGCTAATATTGAGGGACAAAAGGATCAGCGATCGCAGCTAAAATAGCGTGACAAAATATCACAGATCGAAGTTAAAGAAGAATAGTGATCGAAACTTATTTATATGGTTGACAAAAAGATTAGTGATCGTAGCTAAATATGTGTAGAAAAAGATCATTGATTGCAGTTAAACATGCAAACAGATCACTGATAGAAAAGAACAAAATGAAACAAAAGATCATTGATCAAAGTTAATATTGAGGGACAAAAGGATCAGCGATCGCTACTAAATTAGCTACAAAATATCATAACACGGAGTTAAAGAAGAATAGTGATTGATACTTATATGGTTGACAAAGAGATTAGCGATCGTTGCTAAATATGTGGAGAAAAAGATCACTGATTGAAGTTAAACATTTTTCATGAAAATATTATTAAATATTAATTCCAAAAATATCAGTTTTTGCAATTTTGAAACTAAGACCACAACTGGTGATCGCAGCGATCGATCGTAAAATGTATTGACAAAAGGAACAATCAGCGAATCTAATATTATTTGATAAAAATAACAGCAATCGACATAAATATTATTGATCAAAGCCAAACTTTATTGAGAAAACAACACAGATAAACAGTTAGTGATTATAAGGATCCGCGATCAGTCGAAATTAAAAATGTCTCAAAAAGTATGAGCGATCGCAGCTAAAATTATTTGCACAAAGATCAGTGATCTAATTTCAAACTGATTACAAAAAGATCAGTGATCGAAACTAATATAGGTGGACAAAAAGATCAGTGATCATTGCTTAAAGGTTGCAAAAGGATCAAGATACAACATATTGACAAAAATATCAGTTAAAGATGGAAAGTACTGATGGAAACGTATATTGGTGGATAAAAAGATCAGTGACCGAAGATAACACTAGTTGATAAAAAGCACAGTGATCAAAGCTGGAGTTGGAGTTGTAACTGAATGTCAAAATGATAAGTGATCGACGTTAAAATAGAACATTTTCATTGTAGTTAATATTGATTAGCAAAAATATTAGCGATCGAAGCTAAAATAGGTTCCTAAAATTCGGTGATTAGAGCGATAATTAATTTACAAAAAAGATCAGCGATCCAAGCTATAATTGGTTGGCAGAAAGACCAGTGATCGTAGCTAATATTGGTTGCAAAAGAATCAGCGATTAAGGCAAAAAGATCAGTGATCTTAATTAAGATTGATTGTAGCAAGATTATTAATCAAAACTAAAAGGTTTTGACTAAATATCAGAGATCGAAATTAAGTATTGTTTGATAAAAAGTTTAGCTATTGAAGCTAAAATTTGTTGAGAATAAGAAGAGTGATCGAAGCTAATATTGGTTGTAGAAGGAGCTGTATATGAATAGCAAAATGAGAAGTGATTGACGCTAAAATTGTTTGCCAAAATAAAGTTATCAAATCACCGATCGATGTTAAAATTGACTCGGAAAAATATCAGTGATTGCACCAATAATTTTTTTATAAAAGATCAGTGATCCAAGCTTTAATTGGTTGACAAAAAGAACAGTAATAGAATATAATATGTGTTGCGAAGATATCAGTGATCGAAGTTAAAGACGAATCGGTAGAGAAAAATATCTGTAATCGAAGATAAAATGGTTGGCAAAAGAACAGTGAGTGATTCTAAGGATCAGCGATCAAGGCAAAAATGTATGAAGAAAGAGATCACTGGTTAAAGTTAAAAATGTTTGATAGTAATATCAGTGATCGCAGCTAAAATTATTTGCAAATAAATGAGTGATTGAAGTTCAAACTGAATGCAAAAAGATCAGCGATCAAGGCAAAAATGTATGAAGAAAGAGATCACTGGTTAAAGTTAAAAATGTTTGATAGAAATATCAGTGATCGCAGCTAAAATTATTTGCAAATAAATGAGTGATTGAAGTTCAAACTGAATGCAAAAAGATCTGTGATCGAATCTAAAGTTGGTTGACAAAAAGATCAGTGATCATAGCTTGAAGAATCGGTGATCAATGCTATCATTGTTTGTTAAATAGTGATCAGTGATCGCATGCCCCACCTCTATTAAAAATCCAAGCAACAATAAATTGAGCATTTTCAATACCGTTTGTTAAATTGATTAACTCAAATCTTTGTTCAAAAAAATTTCCATAACACAAACAAAGTTTCCTTTATGCCAGTGTCGTTTATAAACAAAAATTTAAAATTTTTTTTCCACACAAAAACATAAAAAACACAACAACAAACGTTTAACAATAAATAACATCTATTGTTTTTAATTACAACAAAATACCCCAAGACCAAGACAATTAATTGTTGAAATAAATTGGGAACAAACAGAAAGACTCAGAGGCAAGTTTCTACGTCAAATAAACCCAAAAAGGAAGACTTGTTTATTTATTTAAAAAGGCAGGTGAAATTAAATAAATTAAATAAATATTTTAAGCTTAAAAAATAAAAAAAGAGAGAAAAAAATAATAATATGTATAACCATTTAGGAATAACCGGAAGCTGCTTAATCATACCAAAATCATACACTCACTAATAATGAAATTAATAAAAAATTTACTTGTCTAGTTACAAAAAAAAAATAACTACAAAATATAAATTTTAACTATTATATTGATTTCATAATATAGGGTTAACTATTTAAGCCATATAATTAGTTGTAACTTAAAACGACAGCCTCCTCATCATTAAATCGTTAATACACGTGTTAAAATTTGTTTTATGGCCATTTGTTGCGGTTCATTACTTAGGAAAAAAAAGGTTTTTGTGACTACTACTTCAACTTCTTATTGTTTATCTTCTCTAAGTAGCTGGAGGCTTATTAAAATTATATGTTTATAGGTAAAATTTTGAAGTTAATGTGCTAACGTCATCATTCGTCAACAGCCGTTTTTTTATGGTTATTTTTTTAACTTCGCTTTTGCCAGAACTGTTGGTCAAGGTTATGGCGCAAAATGCTACTTACTCTTATAAGATTTTATGCCGCTAAAACTTCAATGAAATGTAAATAAACAAGTAGTTTGTGATAATCTTTGTTAACCCTTTGAGGGTTGTAAGTAGTTTGAAAAGATAAAAAAGAAAGAATTGAACTCCTTAAAAGATCTATGATTAAAGCTAAGATCTACTATCATGATTATGGTTTTGCAGTACAGATACAAGCCGAGACGGCTCAAATCGGCGGCGGCTGGCCGCCTGTAATATTAAAATTGAGCCGACAATTTAGCCGCCGCCGATATTTTCTATAATAAGCCGCCGCCGCCGACTTAAAATGGTAGCGCCTTCGCCGCCAATCATTTTGCATCGGCTTGTATCTCTGTTTTGCAGTTAAAGCTTTGACAAGTCAAGCTTAGTAGGATTTTCGCAAGAAACCTGCGAGTATTTGTGAGTATTACAACTAATCTACGATTGCATGAAAATTATATTAAAAAGATCAAAGATAAAATGGTTGACAAAAGAACAATGAGTGATACTAAGGATCAGCGATCAAAGCTAAAATCTATAAACAAAGAGATCACTGGTTGATCGCAGCTAAAATTATTTGCAAATAAATGAGCGAACGAAGTTCAAACTGAATGCAAAAAGATCAGTGATCGAATCTAAAGTTGGTTGACAAAAAGATCAGTGATCATAGCTTAAACGATCCGTGATCAACGCTATCATTGTTTGATAAACAGTGATCAGTGATCGCATGTCCCACCTCTAGTTTAAATTTGCCCATAAAAAGATTAGTGATCGAATCAGAAACTAATTTACAAGGGATCAGTGATCAAAGCTGAAATGACAAACAAAAATATCAGTGATCAAAGCAAAGCTAAGCTAAGATCGTAGTTAAGATTGATTGCAAATAGACCATCGATCAAATTATCGAAGTTAAGTATTATTTTATAAAAAGTTTAGCTATCGAAGCTAAAATTTGTTGAGAATAAGAACAGTGAACACAGCTAATATTGGTTGTAGAAGGAGCTGTCTATGAATGTCAAAAGAATAAGTGGCAAAAATTGTTTGACAAAAGAAGATCTTCGAAGTTAATATTGTTTGACAAAAAGATCTGCGATCGACGTTAAAATTGGATCACAAAAGTAACAATGATAAGAGCAAAAATTGGTTTACAAAAGATCATTGATCCAAGTTTACATTGTCTGATATTTGTTGTCAAAATTATTAGTGATCAAAGCTAATAGTAATGGACAAAATGATCACTGATCGGATCGAAAGATTTGAGATTGAGACTAAACATAAAAAAAAACATTTATCGAAGCTTATATGGCTTGATAAAAGGATTTGTGTTGAAGCTAATATGTATTGTCTGATAAAAAGATCAGTGATCAATAACTTGTAGATGAAAATATCAGTGATCCATAACTGGTGGATCATAATATCAGTGATAAAACTTAAAATTAAATCAACAAAAAGATCATTTATTGAAATAAAAGGATCTGTGATCAAAAGTTATATTGTGATCGAAATGAAGATCAGTGATTAAACTTAAAATCCAAGTTAATATTGGTTGATAAAAGTATCAGTGATCAAAGTTAATATTAGTTCAAAAAAAGATCATTTATAAAGTTTAAAATTAGTTGATTAAAATATATACAATCCAACCGAAAATTTGTTAACAAAAAAATTATCAGTGATCGTGACCAAACGAAACTAAAAATTGTCAGCAAAAAATCACAAATCTATGAAAGTGTAAAGCTTTAATAAAAAGAATAATTAATAAACGATTCTCTAAAGATCAACCAATAACGCTGCGTTGAGTTTTTTGTAAAGATCACTGATCAATTTCATAATGATCTGTAATTGAAGCTAAAGCTGGTTTCAGTAACGACCAATCGCTAATTCTAATGAAGGGTGTATTAGATCTATAAAGGTCTACTATAATTGAATCATGAAGAGATCTTCGATGAAAGTTTAAATTGAAAATGATTTAAGAATGAAATGAAACAATGAACTGTGGAAAGTGCAAAATTTTGTAGAAGAGATCAGTGATTTAAGTGAAAATTGAACTCTACAAAGATCAGCTGTTGAAATTGGAATAGTGTACCTTAATGATCGAGTTTAAAATCTCATTCAGAAATGGATTGATAAGTGATCTTCGATTGAAGATAAAATTATAGTGTGAAAATATCAATGATCTATTCAAGAATGTATTGTAAAAAACTCAACGATAAGAGCTATGAAATGATCATCAAAAGAAGCTAAAAGCGGACTTTAAAAGCTCTCGATCTTCCGATGTTAAAAATAACTATTGAGAGAGTTTTATGATGTATAATAGAGATAAATCCTAGTCTTTTAACCATCTTATGTCGTAAGGAATCTAACGTAAGGTGATTTTGATACTAAATTGGAATACTTTTGATCCTAAGAGATCTTGATGATCTAGTTTGTTTTTCAACTCTTAAATCAAAATAGATATCGATACAAAAATCTTCGATTGAAGATGAAATTGGATTGTCGGACTATTAATGATCGCAGCGGGGAATAGATTATAAAAACTTATAAAAACTTGAACTATAATAGAGTTTAATGGTGTGAATTAAGTTATAATCTATAAAGATCTCCAGTTAAATTTTAAATATTTAAAATCGCAAGTAAACTTTTTTGATTACTGATTCAAGTGGTTCTAAGTGATCTTGATGATCGAGTTTGTTTTAGAACTCTTCAATCAAAATAAACATTGATTAATACATACAAAGAACTTTGATTGAAGATTAAATTGGATGGTAAAACTATCAATGATCAAAGCAAGGAATAGATTATAAAAACGTCAACTATAAAAGCTAAAGTGATCTTCGAGATAACCAAAAAGTTAACTAGAAAAGATCTGTGATCTTGCGAAATTAAAAACGAAGTGTTGAGCGTGTTTCATGGAGTATTATTAAGTTATAATCTATAAAGATCTCCAGTTAAATTTTAAATGTTTAAGATCGCAAGTGATCTTTTTCGATTACTGATTCAAGTGATCTTGATGATCGAGTTTGTTTTAGAACTTTTCAATCAAAATGGACATTGATTAATACATACAAAGAAGAACTTTCATTGAAGATGAAATTGGATGGTAAAACTATCAACGATCAAAGCAAGGAATAGATTATAAAAACGTCAACTATAAAAGCTAAGGTGATCTTCGTGATAAGCTAAAAGTAAACTAGAAAAGATCTGTGATCTTGCGAATTTAAAAAAGAAGTTTAGAAAGCTTTTCAAGGAGTATCACAAAGATAAATGAATAAAGTGCAAAGTCTATTAAGATCTACAGATCTAATATCGCAAGTGATCTTTATGATCAGTTAAGGGAAAGGCTACTAGGCGTCAAATATTTTTTTAAATTTGCTAATGTTTATGCCATTTTTCTATTATTTAATTAACTACAACAAATTTTAATTAAAATACTTGTTTCTATTTTAAAATGGGCATCAACAAGTGTAACGGTTTATTTTAATGAAATTTTTTATATTTAAATTAACACCGTTAAATAACGTTTTTGGCAAACAAACCCCTTTTCCCTTATAGGGTTAAGTTTGTTTATAAATTTGGCGTTGAATTCTCAGTTAAAGTTGTTTTGGTTTATTGATTTTTTTGTATATTTTTCTTTAAATTCGCATAAAACAAATTTGAAAAAAAACTAACCATAAATTTGCTGGTTTTATGTGTGTATGTAAAATCGTGTACTCACGCTTGATATTTATGGTTCATTGGTTAGTAGTATTTTTACACCATGCTACTTACTATCAATGGGTTTTTTAAGCCATTGATTGTATTGATATTAAAGACGAGATGTTATTCACCCGCATAATGTGAAGGTGTTTGCCAGTCAATGGTTTTGTTAACACTTGATTTTGAAAAACAAATTTTGAATTTAATATTAAATGCTTCTGAGTTAATGTGATCGAATAGAAATAAACAATTAAATGGCCAAACGCTTGTTGTTTTGGTCTTCAATTCCTTATTGAGAGTTGAGGAAAAAATATTCATTTAGTCAGTTTTGTTATGTCATTTTCTATTGTGATTTTATATTTTGCATTAAACTTTTGATCCGTTATTATTCTCTGTCGTGTGGTGTCATTGTCAAATAAGGTTTTTGACTTACTGTTACTGCGGTTTTGTTAGTATTATGCTCTACACACATACGCCTTTTTTAATTACAATACTTAAATAATTGTTAATGAGTTTAATAATAGTTGTTTTGTTTTCTTTATATGGATTTTGTTTATTTTTAGTTATTTGCTCAAGACTTATTATGCTCCACTTACCTATAAATTCATTTCGTATTCTAATGCGATCTTGTAGTGTAGCTGCCGAAATGATCACACAATTAATAAATGCCAAAAGGGCAACTTGATATTCAATCGTTGTTGTTTTTTCCAATTCGTTGATAACAATTTTAAAGCGATATCGTTCATTTTTGAGATTCTAGAAAGAAAGTAAGAGAGAAATGAGAGAATTAGTAATTGATTTTAATAATGGACATTTTTTCAAAATATTCCTGATCGTTGATCTTATAAACTTAAAGCTTAGCTTACTGAACTTTTTGTGATCCATTTTTAAGCTTCTGTTCTGGATATTTCTGTTAGACAGTAATATTAAAAATATTTTCCAACTAATTGTTGTCTCGATCACTGATCCTTTTGGTAGATTTTTATCTTAACTTAAAAAAATAGTTTAGAATTGTTTCATCAATTTGTATTTTCTATCACTGATCTTCTTGTGATCCTTTTATTGCCACGATCATTTAACATCTGATATTTTTCAACTAATTGTTGTCACGATCACTGATCCTTTTGGTAGATTTTTATCTAAACTTAAAAAAATAATTAGTTTAGAATTGTTCCTTCAATTTTTAGTTTCTATTACTGATCTTCTTGAGAACCCATTACTGCCACGATCGCTTAAATTCTGTACTACAAATTTTTGGTTTCGATTACTGATCGTATTATAATTTAAATCGTTAAACTTGTTATGGCATTTTTGACCTTAATTTTGGATCATACTGTTAATCAATTTTTGCTATGATCACTGATCCTTTAGTATTCTAATTTCCACTTTGATTGATGATCTTTTATAGGCTTTAATCGCAGAACTTCTTTCTATTTTTGATCATGTTTTCTTTCTATAATACAATTATATTGCTGGATCAAGGATATTTTTCGAAATCTATATTATTCGCAATCACTGATCGCCTTGATATTGCTACACATTTGATCCAATTTTTGATTCAATCTTGATTCTTTTTTTCCATAAGTTTTTGCTATGAGCGGTGATATTATCGTACTTCAATTTAAGCTTTGATCGCTGATCTTCATCTGAGGCAATTACTGCTTTAATTGTAAACTATTTATGCTCCCGTTTTAGCTCAAATCCAGGAACTTTCTATCACAAATGTTTGCATCGATCATTGATCTTTTTTCTAACATTGTTTTATTAAAGATCGTATAATATTTTAACGACTTATTTTAAGCGATTTTGGTTTTGATCGCTAATCTTTATAGCTTCAATCGTAATTTTGCTTCCATCACTGATCTTATTGAAAATCATTTACATATTTGATATTTTACTCAACTTTTGACTGAATTCATAAAATTTTTGCTACGATCACTGATCTTTTCGTAATTCAATTTCAGCTTTGATCACTTATGATTTTGTAAACCAATTATTGCTTTGATTATTAAGTTTTTATGTTAAAATTCCAATCCAGGATCTTTCTTTCAACAATTTCTGATCTTCTGATAATTTTCTCATTTCAAGTTTTAAGTGCTGCTTAATTTACTTAACTTTTCATTCTCCTTTCGTACTCCAGTTTTAGCTTTGATCACTGATCATTTGGAAATCAATTGCTTGTTATGCTTTAATCCACTTTCTCTCACACTACAATCTTTATTGATCAGTGATTTAAGTGAAAATGTAATTCTATAAAGATCAGCAATGGATACTAAATTGGAATACGTTCGATGCTAAATGATCTTGATGATCCAGATCTTTTTGTCCATAAAGTTTTTGCAACGATCACTGATCTTTGATCGTATTACAATTTTAGCATTGATCACTGATCATTACTGCTTTGATTGTTAAGATCTTCTTATCACTAATTTCTGATCTTCTTGTGAACCATTAATAGCTTAGATTGATGCATAATTTACTCAACTTTTAAATGAATTGGGGTTCATTAAGTCTACAAACTTTTTGCCACGATCAATTTTATCGTACTCCAATTTTAGCATTGATCACTGATCATTACAGCTTTGATTGTTAAGATCTTTTTGTACTCAAATTTTAGCTTATTACTGATCATTTGGAAAGCAATTTGCTGCTTTGATTGTAATGCTTTAATCCACGATCTTTCTCTTAACAATTTTTGCTACGATCATTGATCTCTTTATAATATATTATTTATTTGAATGATCTTTATAATTTGGTAAAAATTGTAGATTATTTTAACAACTAGTTTAAGTTTTCAATAATTTATTCTAAATAGTTTTATTCACTGATCTTTTTATGGAACAATTTTTATGGATGTCTTTTAGGGTTAATTATTGATCTTTAGCCAACAAGTTTGTGCTTCAGTGTTGTACTTTTTTTTATCCAATTAAGGACTTCAATCTTTAAACTGTCTTTACCAATCAATTTTAACTTTAATCCGAGATCTTTTATTAGGTTCAATTGGAGATATTTGTTTGGAGTTTGGAGCTTTAATCGGTGATCTTTTTTGAAGTTATGAAATATTTAATCGGTGATCTTTCTGTTGATCTTTTTGTACTCCATTACTGATCTTCATGGGAACCAAGTCTAATTTTATATTCAAAATAAAATAATCTATCATAGGTTTTGCTGTGATCACTGATCTTTTTATAATCCTGTTTTAGCTTCGATCACTGATCTTTTCAACGATTTGTTTTAGTTAAATTGTAGATTATTTTAATAAAAATGTTCAGTTTTATTTGTGGATATTTTGATAATAATATTTATACCCTACACCACTTAAGTGGGGAGGGTATATTGGATTTGTGCTGATGTTTGTAACATATAAAAATATTCGTCCTAGACCCACCTTAAAGTATACCAATCGGCTTAGAATCGTTTTCTGAGTCGATTAAGCTATGTCCGTCCGTCCGTCCGTCTGGCTGGCTGGCTGGCTGTCCATGTAAACCTTGTGCGCAAGCTACAGGTCGCAATTTTCAAGATAATTGGATGAAATTTGGCACGCATGTTTTATTTGACCCAAGGACGAAGCCTATTGAAAATGGTTAAAATCGGTCCATTATTTCACCTAGCCCCCATAGAACAGAACCCCCGAAAAGGGCTTCTGAGCTCATAATTATGTTAAATACGGCATAACTAAGTTTTATAGAAGTCTTGATAACCCTGCCAAATTTCATAAAGATCGGGCCCCATTTGACCCTAGCTCCCATACAAAGTCCCCTTCAGAAAATTACTTGAATGTCCCAAATTAACTTATAAACACAAATATCGCGATGAAATTCAGCACAATAAAATATTATGTAAATATAAATATATTCACAAAATTTTATCGGGCTTGGTCCATATTTGCCCCTAGCCCCCATTATAAAGCCTCTTTCAGAAAATTAGTTTTTCATCCATAAATTGCTTAAATGTATCGGAACAAGGGAATATTGAAGATAAATGCGATATTATGAAAAATAAATCACATTTAATATTCATAACTGGTGTAGGGTATCATATGGTCGGCCACGCCCGACTATACTTTCTTACTTGTTTATCTTTAATTGTAGCGTTTTTTATCGATCTTCTTTAGCTTTAATTATCGATCTTTGGTTATCCAAATTTGCTCAATCTTAATAATTCCAAAAAATATTAAAGGAGCGTGAAAATTGACTATTCCTAATTATAGATTTCAAACATGTCTGTGGATAAATTTATTTAAATTAATACAAAAAGCCGAACTTACCTTATAATATTCTAATGTTTCTATGGCACGAGCATAACCATCGGCATTATACGCACATAAAGCTGATAGTAATTCAAAGACTTGCTTCTTAACCACAACATTGTTCGTATCCAATGCGGTGCCTAATTTCGAAATATAATCACGATTTTCGACAATGTAATCCAGGCCGATGCGTGAGTCCATTGTGAATGAATGTTTTTGGTTTTAATTTTTGTGGGCCAAAAAGGAAGACAAGAGTTAGTGTCGCCACTAACTTGTACGAAAAAAAATAAAATAACAGCCCTTTTATGGATTTCCGTTTCGTATTAAAATAAATAGGAAAATAAATTGGTGTTAATAAACTTTAAATTCGAGGGTTTAAATTGTTGTCAATGACTGCGGCTGTTTAAATTTTTGTGTTAATTATATATATAGTTGTATTTTTTATGGATTTTTAATGTTTTGTCTTTTTTCTTTTTCTATAATTTTGTTGCAGTTGGTTTCTTTGTTGCAAGTAACAGCCAGCCAGTTGGTTGGTTGATAGGTTTGATGTAGAAGTTGAAAAACAATAAGGAACGTGTTGTCATTTAATGACGACTTGTTTAGAATTGTCAATTAGTGGTAATAATGCAATTGCATAAATTAACATGGTTGACATTTGTTAATATAGAGATTTTCTTCTTGTTGTTTTTGTTCTTTTTTTCATATTTTGTTTTTTTTTTCTGGTGGAAAATCTGTAAAAAGAAAGAGAGAGAGAGAGAGAAAATGTAATTAATTAAAGTATGTAATTGGGTTTTAAGTTAGTTAATTGAATAATAATTGTTTTAAAATTGTATACCTTATAAGTGACTAAATGACAGTTCCTTAAATTGTCTTAAATTTCACAAAATGTCAAGCTGAAAAGTTGTCATTAGTCAATCTAAACATTTCCTCAAGTTATATGTACGAATTCATTTAAAATGAAACAAGATTATAAAAAGATCAGTAATCGTAACAAAAATTTATCGCTACACGATCCTCTATATGATTGTAATGGAGTATGAAAAGAGATCAAAGCAAAATAGATTGACAAGAGTGAGTTGAAAATTGAATCAGAAATAATTTGCAGAAAAGATCAGATCGATCTAGAATTGAAGTCCCGAATATTTGTTGCTAGAAGATCTTCGAACTGATTGAAATTAACGTCTGAAAAGATCATCGATCGACACTAAATGGATTGACAAATTAAGTTAGAATAAGCAACAATTTGTTAAACAAATCAGAAATCTAAAGAAAAAATTGTTTCTAGTTAGATGTTCAATTGTAATATGAAAGGATCAGGTATCGATGCTTGAAATTAAAGTCTGAAAAGATCATCGATCGTCGCTAAATTGATTGATTGATAGATTAAGCTAAAATAGAATTAGAAACAATTTGTTAAAAAACATCAGCTATCGTAACAAAAATTTATAGCTAGAAGATCATTCATCTGAAGTTAGATGATGAAAAGATCTGTGATCAAAGCTACAATTATAAAGTTGAATTTAATTTAGAATAAATTATTTAAATAGATCAGCGATCGTAACTAAAATTTGTTATCAGATCGATCTACAATTGAAGTCTCTAAAGACCAGAATAGAGGCCTAAATTGAAGCAATCGTAACAAAAATTTATCGCTACACGATTCTTTATGTAATTGTATTGGAGTATGAAAAGAGATCAAAGCAAAAAAGATTGAAAAGAATAACTTGAAAATTGAGTCAGAAATAATTTACAGGAAAGATCAACGATCGTAACTAAAATTTGTTGCCATATCGATTTACAATTGAAGTCTGAAAAGACCTGAATATTTGTTGCTAGAAGAACTTCGATTGAAATTAACGTCTGAAAAGATCATCGATCGACACTAAATGGATGGACAAATTAAGTTAGAATAGAATAAGCAACAATTTGTTAGAAAAGATAAGAAATCGAAAGAAAAATTTGTTGTCAGTTAAATGTGTAATTATAGTATGAAAGGATCAGATATCGATGCTTGAAATTAAAGTCTGAAAAGATAATCGATCGTCGCTAAATTGATTGATTGATAGATTAAGTTGAAATAGAATCAGAAACAAATCGTTGAAAAACATCAGCGATCGTAACAAAAATTTATTGCTAGAAGATCATTCATCTGAAGTTAGATGATGAAAAGATCAGTGATCAAAGCTACAATTATAAGGCTGAATTTGATGTAGAATAAATTATTTAAAAAGATCAGCGATCGTAACTAAAATTTGTTATCAGATCGATCTACAATTGAAGTCTCTAAAGACCAGAATAGAGGCCTAAATTGAAGCAATCGTAACAAAAATTTATCGCTACACGATTCTTTATGTAATTGTATTGGAGTATGAAAAGAGATCAAAGCAAAAACGATTGAAAAGAATAACTTGAAAATTGAGTCAGAAATAATTTGCAGGAAAGATCAACGATCGTAACTAAAATTTGTTGCCAGATCGATTTACAATTGAAGTCTGAAAAGACCTGAATATTTGTTGCTAGAAGAACTTCGAACTGATTGAAATTAACGTCTGAAAAGATCATCGATCGACACTAAATGGATGGACAAATTAAGTTAGAATAGAATAAGCAACAATTTGTTAAAAAATATCAGAAATCTAAAGAAAAATTTGTTGTCAGTTAAATGTGTAATTATAGTATGAAAGGATCAGATATCGATGCTTGAAATTAAAGTCTGAACGTCAACGCTAAATTGATTAATAGATTAAGTTAAAAAACATCAGCGAACGTAACAAAAATTTGTTGCTAGAATATCTTTAATCTGATTACAGTTAGATGCTAAAAAGATCTGTGATCGAAGCTATAATTAATAGGTAAAAAAGTTGAATTTGGTTTATAAAACAATTTTTAAAAAGATCAGCGATCGTAACTAATATTTTGTTATCAGATCGATCTACAATTGTAGTCTGTAAAGACCAGAGTAGAGGCCTAAGTTGAAGATAGATTGGATTTAAAAAAGTCTAATATTTAAGCTGAAATAAATTGTTAAAACGATCGTAGCAAATATTTGTTGCTAGAAGATCTTCGATCTGAATGAAATGAAAGTCTGAAAAGATCATCGATCGATGCTTAATTGATTGATAAATTAAGTTAGAATAGAATCAGCCACAAAATTTTATTGCCAGTTAGATGTTCAATTGCAGTATGAAAGGATCAGTGATCGATGATTAAATTCAAGACAAATTGGATTAATAAAAATATATAAAATTTAAGCTGAAACAAGTTTTTTAAATGTTTTGCCAAAAGATCTTCGGAAGATCTTCGATCTGGTTGAAATTTTAGTCTGATAAGATCATCGATCAATGCTAAATTGATTGATAAATTAAGTTAGAATAGAATCAGCCACAATTTTTTAAAAACGATCAGAGATCTAAACAAAATTTTATTGCCAGTTAGATGTTCAATTGTTGTATGAAAGGATCAGTGATCTTTGCTTAAATTAAAGACAAATTGGATTAGTAAAAATATATAAAATTTAAGATGAAACAAGTTTTTTAAATGTTTTGCCAAAAGATCTTCGATCTGGTTAAAACTTTAGTCTGATAAGATCATCGATCGATGCTAAATTGATTGATAAATTAAGTTAGAACAGAATCAGCCATAAACGATCAGATCATAAGCGATCTAAATAAAATTTTGTTGGCAATTATATGTTCAATTGTAGTATGAAAGGATCAGTGATCTTTGTTTTAATAAAAGACAGATTGAATTAATAAAAATTTATAAAATTGAAGCTGAAACTGAAATTAGATTCTAAAAAGATCATTGATCGATTGATAAAATAAGATGAAACTTTATCAACAACAATTTGTTAAAAAGATTAGCGATCAAAATAGATCTAGTTACCATTAAAGTCTAAAGAGATCGGGCATTTAAGCTTAAATTGCAGTTAATGAAATAATCTTTCAAAAAGAACAGTGATCGTATCCAAGGATAGAAGGTATTTGATCGGATTGAAACTAGAGTACGAAAAGATCATTCATAGAAGTTTAATTTGTTGAATTTAAATCAGAATAAAAACGATCTATTACTTTGAGCTGATCTTGAAGCGATCGATAGACGTGAGTCGCCTACTTTGTAATACCGAAAGTATTAAGAATTCAATACTGTTGTTGTTGTACTCGTAATGTGTGATATTTCTTATGGTTGTTATTGTTTTAAAGTGTGTTGTTTTTTTAACAGACACGAACATTGTCTGTTTTTTGTCTCAAGTCTCTAGGGTTCGTTTTGACTTTAATTAATTTATTGTTTTTAAACATGTTTGAAAAAAAAAACAAACTTGCATTTGACCGACCAAACGATCGATTAGATGAGCGACTGTGTGTATACATATGATGATCTTTTTACAAAATAAGGGTCCGGTCTGTGGCTTTGGTTCTGATTTGATTTTATTTGATTTGTTGAAATTGTTTTGTGTTTGTATATTGAAATTAAAAAAAAATAATAATAATAATAATAAGAATTAAACGAGATTTCGTGATCGCCATAAATTAATTGTTTTAATAAAATATTGTGTTTGTATTTGAACTTTGTTGACTTTATCAATAAAATGAAATTTTTAATAATATAGAATTTGACCAATATATGTTCAAATAATAACCATAATTTATATTCATAAAAAATCAATGTGTTTTTTTTTTGGTTGTCTGCAATTTGATTTGTAGATTTTGATAAATTATTGACAATTTTCTTAATTAAATGACAAATTAAAAAAGGGGTGGTTTTTAATGGTTAATCTAAATAAAACTAATATTTTCAGGATATTGTGGAAGTTGATCAGCAATTAAAGATAAAATTTGTTGCTAGAAAGATCTGCAGTAAACTTAAATAGGAGTATAAAAATATCACTGATCGTAAATAAAATTTGTTGCCAGTTATATCTAAGATCTGGCCAAGATTAAAGTATGAAAAGATCAGTGATCGTTGATGTGATTGGATTTTAATTGGTTGATTACAAGATCTTCTATTAATGCTGAAAAGTTCAACAATTAAAGATAAAATTTTGTTGCCAAATAGATCTGTAATAGACTTGAATTGGTGTATAAAACGATCAGCGATCGTTGATAAAATTTGTTGTCAGTTGAACCTAAGATCTTGCTAACATTAAAGTATGAAAAGATCAGTGATCGTTGATGCTATTGGATCTAATTGTAAACGCAAATTAGAGTCTAAAAAGATCAGTGATCGATGCTAAACTTTAAACTAAATGTTTAAATAATTTAACACAAATTGCTTTAAAGATCAGTGATCGATTTGGCTAAAAGTGAAGTCTAAAAAAGATCAGTGATCAAATCTATGGTTTATGAAACATCTGACATAAATTGGGAGTCTATAAAGATCAGCGATCGATGCTTAATCTATTGATTAAAGAAACATAAACTAAATTAGTAATAATGTATTGAAAAGATCAGTGATGGAAACAAAAATTTTTTGACGAATACATCGTTATTTCTATAAATTTATTCTGTCAATGACAAGTGGGTACTACAAGATTCTTTAAAATAATAATAAACTATTAAACAATCGTAATAATTTGCTTACATTTAAATAAACTATTAAATAGTTAATAAAATCATTATAAAACAATACAACAATTTATAAAATTAAAAAAATGTTAACAACAAATGTCATAACATAAACAACACTGGGGAAATAAAACTTTAAATTTTCGCTTATCAAATTTCAAAATCTTTAACATTTTGTTTTCCATAAATTAAAAAAAAATCGTAAAACTTGTTCTTCAGATTTTTTTTTTTAAATCAGATTAACAAAAGAATTATAAATGATAGAGATATTATCATTATAATTAAATTAAAAATCACTTTATTAAATGTTTATAAATGCTCATCGTATTTTATATAGATTTTATTACGCATATTGTGTTCAAAACAAAGCTTTTGAAATGTTTTCAAAAATCCTTTTAAAATTCTAGAGCAGATTTGTTTTTTTTTAATCTTCTTGTTAATAAATATTTATGATATTATTAACTATTGTTGAAATAATTTTATTTATTTTATTTTATATTAAATTATGTTAAATAAAACAACAGGTAGTCAGTCAGTCATTCATTCAGTAAATATATATAGAGGCGCCATCTTTCAATACTTTTTTTTTAATACATATATTGAAAGATTTATTAATGAAATGAAAAAATTAAATAAACAATATCTATAATTTAAATCTGAATAATAAATGGAAAAAATAAAAACTGTCAATATTGTAGATTGGAACTGTATAGGAAATTGTTATGTCGTTTGTTTAAGTAAAAAAAGATTTTTAATTGATTAGTGAAAGAAAGGGAAGTGGTGTGTATGAGGATTTAGTTCGAATTGTTAGGGATTTTTTTTGTTAAGGAATGTTTTTGGGTAAGCAAATATAGACAAGACTATACTATAGTCGGAACTATAGTAGGGACTATAGACGACATTATAGTCTAGACTATAGACGACACTATAGGCGATGCTATAGAAGATACTATAGTCAAGACTATAGAGATACTATAGTCGAGCCTATAATTGAGACTATAGGTGATACTATAGTTGAGACTATATTTGAGACTATTGTTGAGTCTATAGTATAGTTCAGACCATTGTTGAGACTATAGGTAAGACTATAGTTGAGTTGAGACTATAGTCGAGACTGTAGAAGAGACTATAGTCGAGACTATAGAAGAGACTATATTCGAGACTATAGTCGAGACTATAGAAGAGACTATATTCGAGATTATAGTCGAGACTATATTCGAGACTATAGAACAGACTATAGTCTCGACTATAGCAGCGACTGTAGTCGAGACTATAGAAGATATTATAGTCGAGACTATAGAAGAGACTATAGACGAGACTATAAAAGATACTATAGTCGAGACTATAGAAGAGACTATAGTCGAGACTTTAAAAGAGACTATAGAAGAGGCTATAGTCGAGACTATAGAAGAGACTATAGTCGAGACTATAGAAGAGACTAAAGAAGAGACTATAGAATATACTATAGTCGAGACTATAGAAGAGACTATAGAAGAGACTATAGTCGAGACTATAGAAGAGACTATAGAAGAGACTATAGTCGAGACTATAGAAGAGACTATAGACGAGACTTTAGACGACACTATAGTCTCAACTATAGAAGATACTATAGTCGAGACTTCAGACGACACTATAATCTCAACTATAGGAGATACTACAGTCAAGACTATAGAAGATACTATAGTCAAGACTACAGAAGATACTATAGTCAAGACTATAGAAGATACTATAGTCGAGAATATAGTTGAGGCTTTAGTTGAGACTAAGCTGAGACTATAGTTGAGACTATAGTTGAGACTATAGTTGAGACTATAGTTAAGACTATAGTTGAGACTATAGTTGAGACTATAGTTGAGACTATAGTTGAGACTAAGTTGAGACTATAGTTGAGACTATAGTTGAGACTATAGCTGAGACTATAGTGATACTATAGTTGAGACTATAGTGAGACTATAGTTGAGACTATAGTCTAGGCTTTAGTCGAGGATATAGTCGAGACTACAGTCGAGACAAAAGAAGAGATTATAGGCGAGACTATTGAAGACACTATAGTCGTGACTATAGAAGGGACTATAGTCGAGACTATAGAAGAGACTTGGTCGAGACTATAGAAGAGAGTATATCGAGACAATAGACGACATTATAGTCGAGACTATAGCCGACGCTATTGTCGAAACTATAGAAGAGACTATAGTCGAGACTATACTCGAGACTAAAGAAGAGACTATAGTCGAGACTATAGAAGAGAGTACATCGAGACAATAGAAGAGAGTACATCAAGACAATAGACGACACTATAGTCGAGACAATAGACGCCACTATAGTCGAGACTATAGACGACACTATAGTCGAGACTATAGACGACACTATAGTCGAGACTATAGTCGAGACTATAGACGACGCTATAGTCGAGACTATAGACGACACTATAGTCGAGACTATAGACGACACTATAGTCGAGACTATAGACGACACTATAGTCGAGACTATAGACGACACTATAGTCGAGACTATAGACGACGCTATCGTCGAGACTATAGACGACGCTATCGTCAAGACTATAGACGACGCTATCGTCGAGACTATAGACGACGCTATCGTCGAGACTATAGACGACGCTATCGTCGAGACTATAGACGACGCTATCGTCGAGACTATAGACGACGCTATCGTCGAGACTATAGAATAGACTATAGTCTCGAGAGATACTATAGAAGAGACTATAGTCTTGAGAGAGACTATAGAAGAGTCTATAGTCTCGAGAGGGACTATAGTCGAGTCTATAAGAGAGACTATATTCTACAAACTTTGGACTAGGTTATGGATAAGACTATAGACCATTAAAAACGGTAATAAATAAATTTCACTAAAAAATTCAAATTTTCACTAAAAACCAAAATTTTCACTAAAAACCCAAATTTTCACTAAAAACAAAATTTTCACCCGAAATCCAAATTTTCACTAAAAATTAAAATTTTCACTAAAAATTAAAATTTTCACTAAAAATTAAAATTTTCACTAAAAATTCAAATTTTCACCAAAAATCCAATTTTTAACCAAAGATCAAAATTTTCATTAATAATCCAAATTTTCACTAAAAATCAAAATTTTCACTAAAAATCCATATTTTCACTAAAAATCAGAAATCTGACTAGCTGCAGGGTATTTAACATTTCTTTTAATATAAAAATTATTCAAAAATGTTACAATTGCTTAAACCATTTTTGACCCATTGTGACTTATTATAAATACATTTTGAATATATTTTTTAAATATTAAAAAAAGTAAATTATAAAAAATTATAAATTTATAGCACCAACATGTGAATTGTAGCAAAAGAAAGAGAAATATATTCATTCATAGTTTTTTTGTTATTATTGTTGTTTCTTTTATATTATTTTCAGTTGTAAGTTGTTTAGGCTTTTAAAATGTATGTGAATGTATGTGTGTGTGTGTGGTGTTGCTGCTGTTAACAAGATTTAAGCCATAAGAAATGATACCAACATGTACGTTTATACAAGCAACAACTTAGCAACGACCTTGCGCTTATTGCGCACCACTGCCAAAGTCGTCGCAGTCTATTAATGTGTAGTTGTAGTAACGTGTTGCAGTGTTTTTTTTTTGTAAATTACAATCAAAGACACTACTGGTACAACAACTATAACATACATTTGAATGTATGTATGAACTTTCATACATATAAAGAAAAATTACATAGATTTAATGTAATTGTTGCTGTTATCATTTAAAAATATTTGCTTTTGCTGGCCTAATCAACTTTTTTAAAAACAAATAATGGACCCTTTTCGTTTGTTGGAGTTTGAACAACAAGTTTTCTTTAAAACTATTGCACAATGGGGTTAAAATCCAAAAAAAAAAAATTTTGCATGACAAATTAAAAATATTGGGGAATCTTTTTTAAACCCACATATATTTTTACGATTTTATTTATTTCTAGCCATGAAAAAAACCTGTATAAAAATTATATTTTATCAGCATCATAATTTAAAAGTTTATGTTTCTATTTTTTATATAAATTTATCTATTACGTATTCTTTTCTATGCTTAATTGTTTTATAAATAATTAATCGCGTGCTGTTTATTATTTAAATTCGTCTGAGGCGTGTTTTATAAATTATATTTTCTACCACCTACAAATCACGCCAAGAATTTGTAATACAAAATTATATTCCTTTGACTTAAGTTAAAGTAAATATATAAAAATATTATCTCGTTATTACAGGTAATTTTTTTATTAACTAAAATATTTCATTTTTAAATTCCTTCAAAAAAACTGGTTTAAATAAATATTGTGTGTTATTGTTTACATTTTATATAAATTTTTATTTAAAGGAATTTTCGTTTTAATCTTAAATATGCTTTTAAGCAAAAATTCGCAAAAAAATATATATTTATTTTAATGCCCAGTGGCTGGCAGCTGTGATTTTGAATTGATGATAAAGCGTTTAACAATTGACAATTTACTAGACAAGAAAATGCATAGTTGTTGATTTTTTTTTAGTATTTTTTTAAATAAATATTTATATTTTTAGAAGGAATTTATGTAAATGATAAATACAAGGAGTTAATGGGTTTATTATGAGGAATGATTGGAGAGTGTGAATCATGGTGAAGAAATGTTTTTGTTTTTAATGCAGAATGTGAACCAAAATGGGGGAAAAAATAAAAATATCTGATATTGATTTTGTCTATGATCCCAACTATTATTTAGTCTATAGACTTGTTGTTGTTTTGGTGTATTGTCTGGATGTGTCTGGTCTGCAATTGGTCTGTGGCCTGGTGAATTGTCTAAAGTCTTCTCTGGGATCTGGCCTATATTCTTGCTTATATCTTGTCTGAGGTTGTCTATGATTGAGTCTATAGTCTGGTCTATAGCCTGGACTATGGTCTGGTCTATAGTCTGACCTATGGTTTGGTGTATGGTGTGGTCTATGGTCTGGTCTGTGGTTTGGTCTATAGTCTGGTCTATGGTCTGCTATATAGTCTGGTCTATAGCCTGGTCTATGGTCTGGTCTACAGTCTAGTCTATAGTCTGATCTATAGTCTGATCTTATAGTGTGGTCTATAGTCTGATCTATAGTCTGATCTATAGTCTGATCTTATAGTGTGGTCTATAGTCTGATCTATAGTCTGATCTTATAGTCTGGTCTATAGTCTGATTTAAAGTCTGATCTATAGTCTGATCTATAGTATGGTCTATAGTCTCGTCTTTAGTCTCGTCTGGTCTATGGTCTGGTGTATGGTCTGTTCTATGGTCTATAGTCTGGTCTATGGTCTGGTCTATGGTCTGGTCTATGGTCTGGTCTATGGTCTGGTCTATGGTCTGGTCTATGGTCTGGTCTATGGTCTGGTCTATGGTCTGGTCTATGGTCTGGTCTATGGTCTGGTCTATGGTCTGGTCTATGGTCTGGTCTATGGTCTGGTCTATGGTCTGGTCTATAGTCTGGTCTGGTCTGGTCTATAGTCTGGTCTATGGTCTTGTCTATAGTCTGGTCTATAGTCTAGTCTATAGTCTGGTCTATGGTCTGGTCTATAGTCTGGTCTATGGTCTGGTCCACAGTCTGGTCTATAGTATCGTCTATAGTCTGGTCCACAGTCTGGCTTATGGTCTGGTCTGGTCTATGGTCTGGTCTATGGTCTGGTCTATGGTCTGGTCTATGGTCTGGTCTATGGTCTGGTCTATGGTCTGGTCTATGGTCTGGTCTATGGTCTGGTCTATGGTCTGGTCTATGGTCTGGTCTATGGTCTGGTCTATGGTCTGGTCTATGGTCTGGTCTATGGTCTGGTCTATGGTCTGGTCTATGGTCTGGTCTATGGTCTGGTCTATAGTCTGGTCTATAGTCTGGTCTATAGTCTGGTCTATGGTCTGGTCTATAGTCTGGTCTATAGTCTGGTCTATAGTCTGGTCTATGGTCTTGTCTATAGTCTGATCTATAGTCTAGTCTATAGTCTGGTCTATGGTCTGGTCTATAGTCTGGTCTATGGTCTGGTCCACAGTCTGGTCTATAGTATCGTCTATAGTCTGGTCCACAGTCTGGCTTATGGTCTGGTCTGGTCTATGGTCTGGTCTATGGTCTGGTCTATGGTCTGGTCTATGGTCTGGTCTATGGTCTGGTCTATGGTCTGGTCTATAGTCTGGTCTATAGTCTGGTCTATAGTCTGGTCTATGGTCTTGTCTATAGTCTGGTCTATAGTCTGGTCTATGGTCTGGTCTATAGTCTTGTCTATAGTCTGGTCTATGGTCTGGTCTTTAGTCTGGTCTATAGTCTGGTCTATAGTCTGGTGTACAGTCTGGTCTATAGTCTGGTCTATAGTCTGGTCTATAGTCTGGTCTATAGTCTGCTCTACAGTCTAGTCTATAGTCTGGTCTATAGTCTGGCCTATAGTCTGGTCTATAGTCTGGTCTATAGTCTGGTCTATGGTCTTGCCTATAGTCTGGTCTATAGTCTAGTCTATAGTCTGGTCTATGGTCTGGTCTATAGTCTGGTCTATGGTCTGGTCCACAGTCTGGTCTATAGTATCGTCTATAGTCTGGTCCACAGTCTGGCTTATGGTCTGGTCTGGTGTATGGTTTGATCTATGGTCTGGTCTATGGTTTAGTCTATAGTCTGGTCAAAAGTCTGGTCTATAGTCTGGTCAAAAGTCTGGTATATAGTCTGGTCAAAAGTCTGGTCTATAGTCTATTCTAGTCTATGGTCTTGTCTATTGTCTAATCTATTGTTTGGTCTATTGCCTGGTCTATGCAAATGTTGAGGAATCCTTTCTTACCAGAAAATTTTCAAAGCAAAAAAAACTAAACATTTTTAGATTACCTTAAACTGTTGCAAAACATGGTAATTACATAAAAAAGTTCAAAATTCAAGTTTAATCTTTTAATGTTATCTAATAAAAAAAGGCATATTTTACTAACTATTTTTATACAAATGGTAATTATACAACATGTCATTGACATACTCTATTGATGCATAAAGTTCAAGTAGTAAACTGTTTTTAAAACATTTTTTTAAAGTTTTCCCAGAAAAGTTTTGTTTAAAATCCAACAGGTTTTCCTTAATAGCACAATAACCTTATTAGCTTATAAAGAAGGGAATGGATAATAGTTTTTGAAATAGGTTTGAATATTTTACTATTACTCATTATTTCGTTACACTGTGTTTATTAAATGATTTATAACTTTTAAGTTAAGTGCTAAAAATATTTAATTTAAAGTAGGATTATAGATTTTTTAAAGAATTTTGTTAAATCTAAACAAAGTGATGAGTAATTGTAATAATAGTTATTTAAAATTTTGTTTAATTAAAAAGCAAATTAATTATTATTTTAATGTACTGTGTAGGTGGAAACTTTAAATAAGTGAACAAATCATTTGGTTATTTAATAAAAATTAAAAGTTTATTAATAACAACTGAACAAGATTTTGAAATTTCTTTATGACATTTTCTTCACTTAAAAAAAAAACAGCTGCTTAGCTTTCTTTTAAAAAAATATTTATAAAGATATTTTTTACATGCTTTCCTAAAAGCTTTAGGGCTTTAAAAATTTGTTGTTATTTTTTTTTTATTGGAACTGCTCCCCTAATTGTTGTTTTTTTCTCTTAAGTTTACTTTAAGGCGGCAAAACTTCAATAATAAATTAAACAATTTATTTTGCATATCTAATGGATTTTATAGAAAAATATAAAAGTTTTTTTTTTGTTCTATTCATTTCATCTAATCGGCATTACTAATATGACAACGCACATAAATAAATGAATTGGACATGTAAGTGCAAAATGTCTGAAATAAAATGTTAAACAACAATTTGTTGTAATATAGTTAAAAAAACAACAAAACAAGTCCTAAACAAAGAAATATAAATTTAATTTAATAAATAGTTAAATTTAAGCCAATAAATTATAGTCACACTTATAAAAATATTAGAAAAAAAAAAATATATATATTCAAACTTGTGCAAATTAATTAAAGTTAAGTTGTTGCTGTTAGCATTTTAATTGTTTATTAAAAATAATTTATGTTTTTGAAAATTTGAACTTTCTTTAAAAACAGTTACTTCCTGTTTGAAGATACTTTTATTTATTACTGGTTACCAGGCCATCTACTTGCTAGGCTTAATAATGACCTTGAAAGTAACTGCTAAACTTGCAGCAATTTTTTTAAGCTTTTCTATTATTTTAAATTTTCTTTTTCTATTCCTATATTTTAAAGTTCCCTTTTAGAGATTATAACATTTTAAATTAATTTTTAATACTTTGTTTTACTATATTAAGTATTTGTTTCAAGTGATTTACATATTTACAAAATATCATTTACACTATTGAAAATTTAAGTACTTACATACTTACTACAATTTAACAGTTAATAACCTGCAATCTTTGGAGCCTGTTTACACTTGAAAGCACTTTCAAGACTATTGCGTACTTTATAGTTCAGACTATAGACTACTCTATAGTTCAGCCTATAGATTGTCTGGAATAGAGAGTAGTCTATAGTCCAGTCTATAGACTATTCTCTAATCCAGACTATAGACTACTATATAGTATATAGATTAGTCTATAGTCCAGAATAAAGAGTAATCTATTGCCTGGACTAGAGAATAGTCTAAAGTCTGGACTATAAAGTAGTCTATAAGTCTCGACTATACAGTAGTCTATAAGTTTGGACTATAGAGTGGTCTATAGTCAGGACTATAGAGTAGTCTATAGTCTGGAATAGAGGTTAGTCTATAGTTTGGACTATGAATTAATCTATAGTCTGGAGTATAGATTAGACTATAGTCTAGATTAAAGAATTGTCTATAGCCTGGACTATAGAGTAGCCTATATTCTGGAGTATAAAGTAGTCTACAGAATACTCTATAGTCTCTATTATAGAGTGGTCTATAATTTAGAGAGTAGTTTATAGTCTGGATTATAGAGTAGTCAACAGTCTGGATTATAGAGTAGTCTATAATCTGGACTATAAAGTAGTCTAAAATCTGGACTATAAAGTAGTCCAGCAGTCTGGACTATAGGTTTGCCTATAGTGTGGAGCAGTCTGTAATCTGTACTAGGTAGTATTCTACAGTCAGGACTATGGATTAATCTATAGTCTGGACTATAGAATGGCCTATAGTCTGGACTATAGAGCAGTCTGTAGTCTGGAATATCGAAGAGCCTACAATCTGGACCATAGAGTAGTCTAAAATCTGAACTATAGAGTAGTCTATAGACTTGGTTATAGAGTATTCTACAATCTGAGTGGAATATAGAGTAGTCTATTGTCTGGACTATAGAGTAGTCTGTAGTCTGGAATATAGAGTAGTCTATAGTCTGGACTGTAGAGTAGACTATAGTCTATAGTCTGGACTATAGAGTAGTCTATAGTCTTTAGTCTGGACTATAGAGTAGTCTAAAATCTGAACTATAGAGTAATCTATAGACTTGGTTATAGAGTAGTCTAAAGTCTGGAATATAGAGTAGTCTATTGTCTGGACTATAGAGTAGTCTGTAGTCTGGAATATAGAGTAGTCTATATTCTGGATTATAGAGTGGTCTATATTCTGGATTATAGAGTAGTTTATAGTCTGGATTATAGAGTAGTTTATAATATGTACTATAACTATAGACCATAGTCCAGACTATAGTCTATAGTCTGGACTATAGAGTAGGCTATAGTCTGGATTATAGAGTAGTCTATAGTCTGGACTATAGAGCAGTCTATAGTCTGGACTATAGATTAGTCTATAGTCTGGACTATAGAGTAGTCTATAGTCTGGAATATAGAGTAGTCTATAGTCTGGATTATAATGCAGTCTATAGTCTTTAGTCTGGACTATAGAGTAGTCTATATTCTGGATTATAGAGTAGTCTATAGTCTGGATTATAGAGTAGTCTATATTGTGGATTATAGGGTAGTCTATAGTCTGGATTGTAGAGTAGTCTATAGTCTGGACTATAGAGTAGTCTATAGTCTGAACTATAGAGTAGTCTGGACTATAAAGTAGTCTATAGTCTGGACTATAGAGTAGTCTATAGTCTGGAGTATAGAGTAGTCTATAGTCTGGACTATAGAGTAGTCTATAGTCTGGACTATAGAGTAGTCTATAGTCTGGATTATAGAGTAGTCTATATTGTGGATTATAGGGTAGTCTATAGTCTGGATTGTAGAGTAGTCTATAGTCTGGACTATAGAGTAGTCTATAGTCTGAACTATAGAGTAGTCTGGACTATAAAGTAGTCTATAGTCTGGACTATAGAGTAGTCTATAGTCTGGAGTATAGAGTAGTCTATAGTCTGGACTATAGAGTAGTCTATAGTCTGGACTATAGAGTAGTCTATAGTCTGGACTGTAGAGTAGTCTATAGTCTGGACAATAGAGTAGACTATAATCTATAGTCCGGACTATAGAGTAGTCTATATTGTGGATTATAGGGTAGTCTATAGTCTGGATTATAGAGTAGTCTATAGTCTGGATTATAGAGTAGTCTATAATCTGTACTATAAATTAGTCTATAGTCTGGACTATAGGGTAGTCTATAGTCTGAACTATAGAGTAGTCTATAGTCTGGACTATAGAGTAGTCTATAGTCTGGACTATAGAGTAGTCTATAGTCTGGACTGTAGAGTAGTCTATAGTCTGGACTATAGAGTAGACTATAGTCTGGACTATAGAGTAGACTATAGTCTGGACTATAGAGTTGTCTATAGTCTGGACTATAGAGTTGTCTATAGTCTGGACTATAGAATTGTCTATAATCTGGACTATAGAGTAGTCTATATTCTTGAATATAGAGTAGTCTATATTCTTGACTATAGAGTAGTCTATACTCTTGACTATAGAGTAGTCTATAGTCTGGACTATAAAGTAGTCTATACTCTTGACTATAGAGTAGTCTATATTCTTGACTATTGAGTAGTCTATAGTCTTGACTATAGAGTAGTCTATAGTCTGGACTATAGAGTAGTATATAGTCTGGACTATAGAGTAGTCTATAGTCTGGACTATAGAGTAGTCTATAGTCTAAACTCTAGATTAGTCTATAGTCTGGACTATAGAGTAGTCTATAGTCTAGACTATTGAGTAGTCTATTGTCTGGGCTATAGAGTATTCTATAGTCTTGACTAAAGAGTAGTCTATAGTCTTGACTATAGAGTAGTGTATAGTCTGGACTATAGAGTAGGCTATAGTCTATAGAGTAGTCTATAGTCTGGTATATAGAGCAGTCTAAAGTCTGGACAACTCTTCAGTTAAGGCTATATACTTCTCTATAGTTGAATATAGTAAATTAAATCCAAAAGTATTGGGTATAAATATATAATTAAATTAATAAACAAATAAATTTATTTCAAGTATTTACTCACAAGCAAATGAATACTTAACAACAACTACAATATAAGTACAGATTCTTAAGTAAATAACGAGAGAGATATATGTATAAGCTATTAAACAATTTAGCTACTCGAGATCAGGAAAGACACACATAAAATTTTTAAGATAATATAATATAATATGATAAAAATGATTTTTGATTGAAAAGTAAGAAATTATGTTAATAAATTTTAAATTTAAGGCCAACAAAAACTAACATGCAAATGAGCTGGGTCACGTTTCCTTTAACAAATTTCATCATATTAGTTGAAATTTATGTAGGGTATCATAAAACGCTTAAAGGTATAGGTAATATCAAATTTTACTAATTGAAAACATAAAAAACCAACTAAACAAACAACATTGTTTGTTTGTTTTGTTTATAATTATAATAATTTTCAATATAAATTACATGTGTACATATAAAAAAAAAAATATAAAAATATTGTTTTTTAAAAAAACAAATAAATAAGTTTATAAATTATTGATTAGTTGATGTTTACAAGGTATTTTTTTTTAAATACTAACTTATTTAAAATTCAAACGATTTTTTTTATTAGTTAAACAAATGATTCATGTTTATGTATTCAGAGCACTTAAATGTTTTATTTAGAAGTTAAAAAATAGCAAAATATTTAAAAAATTACAAACATTTTCAACAATAATCAATTGTTAAAAATCAAATTTCAAATTGAGGGACACCTGACATGTATTTTGTCAAATCGGTAGTTTTCAAAAGATTTCAAAACAAAACACAAATTATACAATTGTAACAAGAATTCTATATTCTATTTAATAAAGGTGTGATTTTAGTTATTGTTATAATAATGTTTGTTTAAATGGAATAATAAATAGAATTTAAAATGAATTAAGAAATATTATGGGCAATTAATAAGTTATTTGTAAAATCTAAATGGAATTGAGAAAAATGTTAAATTAGTATTAATTAAATGGCATTAAATGTCTTAATAACTTTATAGTTCATTTTCCTGGTAAAGAATTTAGAAAATATTAAATTTATAACATTAACTTCATAGGCAACATGTTGCTAGCGAATTAGTTTGTTTAAACAAATTACAAATATTTTACCAAAGTCTTTTTTTAGGCCTAAGAGTATAAAAACAAAGACAAATTATTAAAAATAAAACGCTTTAGTCTTAAAATATCTTAAAAATATATTAAGCAACATGTTGCTAGTGAATTAATTTGAACAAACAAGTTTTTTAATATCCGCACAATTGTTTTTAGGATTTAGTTATTGAAATGTTGAAAAATCAGTACAAATAGAGGCAAAACTATTTAATATTCTAAAATATTTAATAATGGAGATTGGCAACATGTTGCTAGTAAACTTCTTGCAATCTTCAATCTTTGCAAAATCATTGAAAAATGAGCCAAAAATAAAAATTATAACTAATATTGTTAAAATATCAATAGCAACATGTTGCTAGTGAGCAATAAAGTTTGTTAATAACTACAAAATTTCTTTTCTAGTCTAAAAGTGTTGAAACATTAGATATTTTTGGAGAAAAAGTACAGAAAATATTTAATTTTGTAAAATATCTTATTAATACGTTTGCAACATGTTGCTGTAGTGGTTGTTTGAGCATATCAAGTTTTTTACAATCTATAGAAGCACTTCTCAGGTCGAAGAGTACCTATTCGCAGATTGAAAAATCATAAAATGATACACTAGTAAAGTTGTTTAAGGAAAAACTTTCTCACAATCTACAAAACTCCTTTTCAGGTTTAAAAACATTCAAAGTTTGTAAAAAGATTGGAAAATTTGTAAAATGTCTTTTTAAATATGACGTTCAACATGTTGCTGGAAAAGTTGTTTAAGCAACAGGGTTTTTCATAATCGAAAAAATCACTTTCCAAACCTAATAGTTTTTGAAGTTTGTGAAATCACTGAAAAAGTTTACAGATTACCGATTATTTGTAAAATATCTTATTAATAAGTTGAGCAACATGTTGCGTATCGGATCACAAAATCTCATTTTTGTTCTAAGCTTATTAAAAAGTATGTAGAATTATTGAAAAACGTGCAGACTATAATTATAATTATGAGAAATATTATATAAAGACGAAAGCAACATGTTGCTAGAGATTGTTTAAGTCATAAAGTTTCTTAAAGTCTACAAAAATCAATTCTCAAGCCTTCTAGTATTGAAAGTTTAAAAAACTTATTGAAAAAACTTGCTTAAAATGTTTGAATTGTAAAATTTCTTATAAACACGATAAGCAACATGTTGTTAACGAAATTGTTTAAGCAACAAAGTTTTTCACAATCTACAAAACCACTTTTTAGGCCTAACAGTATTCAAAATATGTAAAATCATTGAAAAATATCACAGAAATCTGTTTAATTTGTAAATCGTTTTATAATTTAGATGAGCAATCTGTCTATCTTGTAAAATATATTATAAAAGTTTTAAGCAACATGTTGCTAATGTGCTGTTTTTTATTGCAAAGTTTTTCATACTGTTTTTGAAGAATATTTCAAATCTTACAGTTTTAAAAATAAGCAAAGTTATTAAAAATTTAGTTCAAAAATGTTTAATTTATGAAATGTCTTGTAAATATGATAAGCAACATGTTGCAGATGAAGCTGTTTAAGCAAAACAAGATTCTTATAACCTACAAAATTGTTAATAAAGCTATAGAGCATTCGAATATGGATAAGGCTTTGAGTAATTGCTCAAAAAATGTTTAACTAGTTATATATTTAAATACATACGATAAGCAACATGTTGCCAGAGAGTATGTTAAGGCAACAATGTATCTGATAAGCTATTAAAACCATTTTTAGGCATTAGACTATTGAAACATCTGAAAATCGTTGAAAAAATCCTAAAGAATTTCGTAAAGCCTTTTGGCAACATGTTGCTAAGCAAATTTTTTAAGCTATATTATTTATTACTAGCTAAAACATTAGAGAAAAGCAATAAGAATGAATATTAAATAAAATCTGTATTCATTTTAAGCTTTTTTGTTTGACAACCCCATTTCCACTTAATTTCCAAACCATTTGAAGCAAAACTAAACCACACTTCTGTATTACAATTTAAAATTAAAACTCTAAATAAGGCAAACAAATTTTCACTCTTATCAAAAATAAACAATCTTTTTTAAATAAGAAAATACAAATAAAAACTAAATTATACATTCAACCAAGTAAACTATAGAAAAAAAGTAGCAGCAACCAGCAAACAATGAGAGTGTCTGTATTCACACTTAGGTTTTTTTCATACTCGTTTCTACAATTTTTTGAATAATTTTTTCCAATTGTATATAGAGTTTTTTTTTCACTGTTCTATGTTTTCATATAGTAACAGCAAATGTGTGAGAAGTTGTAAACGAGACAAGTACTACTCATCGTCATTCAAACATGTCATATGAAAAGGAAAAATTTTCAACTCACTAAATGCAACAACATGAACTGAAACTGAAATAATATTGAAAAAAAAAAAAAAAAAACAAAAATCGGCTGCACACGATCTTGAAGCATGAGTAGCACACATAGAGATGTACAGCAACATCAAAACAGCAACAATAATATCAGCAACAACATTGACCTCAAGTTGACTAAAAATGGGTAAAAACCTCTTTTTTTTTCATAATTCAAACTTTAGACTTTGGAACAAAATTATTGTTGTAGCTATTTGCCACTGACAGGCCGGCATAAATGTAAGGACAGACAGCGACATATAGAATGACTAAGTGACTGACAGTATGTCGTCTATACATACGTTTAATAAGTTCACATATGATTTTTGTTTTGTTTCTTTTTTTTGGTACATGAAGCCTAGACTATGACAATGAGTTGCAGGCATTTTGTATTATTGTTGCTTTTTTATTTAAATTAAGGATATTTTAATTTTTTTGTATTGCTATTGTTGTTGTTATTGCTGCTGTAAAATTTATCTCAATAAAATTTAAATTCATTCAGTTTCTTCTTTTTTGTAAAACATATGTATATATGAAAATATTGTTGTTGCTTTTTATTGTTATAAACATTTCATGTGCTAAGCCTGTTCAGTTATTTGTAGTCAAATGTGTGTATAGATATTTATCTGAAATGTGTCATCATCAGCAACAATATTGTCATGACGTTTGTTTGTATGTTCTCATGATGTATATTGTACTTAATCATATTTATTTAATGTTTATTTTAGATTTATTTTGAAGTTTTCACTATAAAGTCCTTGTGATTTACGGCAACTCCCTATGAACTTAGGCAGTAATGTTGCTTTAATGTTTAGCAACATTGTTGTCTTTGAATTTGAGAAAAACTTAAAGAAACATTCATTTTAATAAGTATTTGTAATGATAGTAGTTGTAGTGAATATGTTGCTCAAAATGTTTGGCAACAATGTTGCATTTACATTATTAGGAACTTCTATACTCTACGATACATCTTAAAATATAATATGTAATTTTGTTTACAAACCACATGTGTTTATCAACTTTGTTGCAAACAAAATATTTAATAAATTCTTTATAGATAAGTTCCGCATAACTGTAGACTTCATTAGCAGCTATTAAAATGTTTCCACTTGTAAACTATACTATTAGCAATATGTTGCTAGTGACTTTGTTTAAGCATCAAACTACTAACAATTTCAATATGTAAATTTTCTTATAAATATGTCAAGCAACATGTTGCTAAAGAGTTTACTTTAATAACAAACTTTATTTCCATTAACAAAGTGTTTTACAAGTTCTTTATAAAGAAGTTGTACACAGGACTATATTAATATGTTTCACTTGAACAATATGCTATTGGCAACATGTTGCTAATGATTTTTTATAAGTAACAAAGTTTGTTACTATTTTTAATATTAAAAAAACCATCTAACAGGTTCAATAAAAGTTTAATATGTCAATTTTCCTATAAATACTTTAAGCAACATGTTGCTAGGAAATTAATTTAGACTATAAACTTTGTTCTTATTTAAAAGAAAAACAGTTTTCTAGCCAAAGTATATATAAACTTAGACAAATCATGGAAAAAAGAGAAAAGATGTATAATTTTTAAATTATAGTAATAATATGAAAAGCAACATGTTGCTATTGACGCTGTTTAAGCAACAAATTTTGTTGTTATTAACAAAAATCTATTTTACGATAAAGAATATTCAAATATCGAAAAAATGGGAAAAATTGTTAATTAAAATATCATACAAAAATATATTAAGCAACTTATTGCTAGTGAGGTCTTTTAAGTCTTGACTATGGAACTGTCCATAGTCTTGATTATAGAACAGTCTATAGTCTTAAATATAGAACAGACTATAGTATTGAATATAGAACAGTCTATAGTCTTGACTATAGAACAGTCTATAGTCTTGACTATAGAAAAGTCTATAGTATTGACTATAGAATAGTCTATAGTCTTGACTATAGAATAGTCTATAGTCTTGACTATAGAATAGTCTATAGTCTTGACTATATAACAGTCTATTTTCTTGACTATAGAATAGTCCATAGTCTTGGCTATAGAACAGTCTATAGTCTTGACTACAGAACAGTCTATAATCTTGACTATAGAACAGTCTAAAGTCTTGACTATAGAACACTCTATAATCTTGGTTATAGAACTGTCTATAATCTTGACTATAGAACAGTCTATTGTCTTACTATAGAACAGTCTATAATCTTGAATATAGAACAGTCTATAGTATTGACTATAGAACAGTCTATAATCTTGACTATAGAACAGTCTATAGTCTTGACTATTGAACAGTCTACAGTTTTGACTATGGAATAGTCTATAGTCTTGACTATAGAATAGTCTATAGTCTTGACTATAGAATAGTCTTGACTATAGAACAGTATATAGTCTTGACTATAGAACATTCTATAGTCTTGACTATAGAACATTCTATAGTCTTGACTATAGAACAGTCTATAGTCTTGACTATAGAATAGTCTATAGTCTTGACTATATAACAGTCTATAGTCTTGACTATAGAACAGTCTATAGTCTTGACTATAGAACAGTCTATAGTCTTAAATATAGAACAGTCTATAGTCTTGACTATAGAACAGTCTATAGGTTTGACTATAGTACAGTCTATAGCTTTGACTATAGAACAGTCTATAGTCTTGACTATAGAACAGTCTATTGTCTTGACTATAGAATAGTCCATAGTCTGGAATATAGAACAGTCTATAGTATTGACTATAGAACAGTCTATAATCTTGACTATAGAACAGTCTATAGTCCTGAATATTGAACAGTCTTCAGTCTTGCCTAATGAATAGTCTATAGTCTTGACTGTAGAACAGTCTATAGTCCTGACTATAGAACAGTCTATAGTCTGGACTAGTGAACAGTCTACAGTCTTGACTATAGAATAGTCTAAAGTATTGACTATAGAACAGTCCATAGTCTTGACTATGGAACAGCCTATAGTCTTGACTATAGAACAGTCTATAGTCCTGACTATAGAACAGTCTATAGTTTTGACTATGGAACAGTCTATAGTCTTGACTATAGAACAGTCTATAGTCTTGACTATAGAACAGTCTATAGTCTTGACTATAGAACAGTCCATAGTCTTGACTATAGAACAGTCTGTAGTCTTGACTATAGAACAGTCTATAGTCTTGACTATAGAACAGTCTATAGTCTTGACTATAGAACAGTCTATAGTCTTGACTATGGAACAGTCTATAGTCTTGACTATAGAATAGTCTATAGTATTGACTATAGAACAGTTTATAGTCTTGACTATAGAACATTCTATAGTCTTGATTATAGAACAGTCTATAGTCTTGACTATAGAATATTCTATAGCTTGACTATAGAACAGTCTATAGTCTTGACTATAGAACATTCTATGGTCTTGACTATAGAACATTCTATGGTCTTGACTATAGAACATTCTATGGTCTTGACTATAGAACATTCTATGGTCATGACTATATAGAAATTTGTCTAGCAGAGACACTTTTATATAGAAAACTGACTAGCTGATAAATGTCCATACAAAAAACTGTCAAGCAGAGTTATATTTTTATAGAAAACTTTCTTTCGAAGTCTTTTCTAAAGAAAAATATTTTACAACAGTTCTTCTATAGAAAATAGTCACAAAAACTTATTACATATTAAATGTTTTACTAGCAACATGTTGCTAACCTAACAAACGTTAACAATATAAAACTATTGTTAATATTTCTCAATAAAATCACATAGACAATTAGTTACAAAACCCCCCAACATGTTTTTCAAAAGTCTACTGAACTTGATGACAAACGTTTTTAAGCCACAATTGACAAAGGATACATAACATTCATAATTGAATCATTAAATTCATTTAACAAGTTCTCTGCCAGACAATGAAACTTTGTACATTATTTATGGTGGCAAAAACACAAAAAACATGTTCAATAATAAAAAAAAATATTTATAAAAATTTTGTTGCCAAATTGGTAAAAGTGGCGTCAAGTTTAGTAGGTAAGGTTGACCAGTTAACTGGTTATTTGCTTGTTTAGCGGGCTTATTGATTGTTTTATAAAAATAATAACAAAACGTTTATTTTTATAGTTATTTTTTTCAATATTATTATAAATTAAATGATTTTAATGAAATAAATAACCTTCCGTTACAGTTTATTTATATTGTAAACAATTTTTGTTTTAGTTTAAATAACTTAATTAGTTGGGAATTGAATTTAAAAATAAATTTTATACAATTATATATAAAATAAATAAACTCGTTAAAAAAGTAAATAAAGATCAAGGATGGAAAAATTTTAACCTTGATTTAAATTTTTTTTATATATGAACAATAAACAAACATTTTAATGTCAATTTTGTTTTTGAATATTTAATAAGAATTTTATTTTATGACTCCTTTATTATTGTATTTGTTAAAATACCAAATGATGTTTACATATTTGTCAATTAAATAATAATTTGGTATTTTTTTTAAACAAAAATAATAAACAAACTTTTTAAAGAATCCTAAGAAAACAATTGACGAAATTTATTCATATATATTTTAATGACAATCATCTTTAATTGAAAGGTTATTTAAGGTTAATTACTAAAGCAACATGTTGCTGACGGTGTTATGATGACAGTTTTGATTTGGTTTTGTAACAAAAAACGAAAAATGTAAATTAAAATAAAGGCTAAAGTCAAAATACCAAGAAAGTTAAAATAGCAAATATTTATAGCAACATGTTGCCAAATGTGGACAAACATTTGGCAACATGTTTAAATTTCCGCTCCATTTCTACTCTAAAAATCTCAGCTTAACCTTGTTCCTTTAATCATTCAAGCAACATTGTTGCTTTAATAATTTCTCACCTTCCCAAACATTGCAACATGTTTCTATCTATTGTTTTAGTTTCAAATTATTTCATTATTCATTTAAGAAAAATTTTAACACTAATAAAATAATCATATTAAAAAGTGAAATTTTATAAACAATTTACAACTAATGATGCGTGTAAGTGAGAAACTTTTTTTTCAAAAATTATTTATGATGTGGGAATTGTTTGTTTGTTTAGATACATAGTTATTTACAAGCTGGTGTAAATATTTCTTAAGTTTTTTTTATGTTTTCTAAACATGATTTTATTTATGAGAAAATTTAAACAATAAAGCATACAATTTAGTTGAAAGTTATAATTAAATTAAGGAAAGTTTTAGAGAAAAAATTTAAATATTTTCAATAAACAAATATTAAGCAACATGTTGCCAGCTTTAGATGTGGATGAAATCAACAATATACATATAATCTATATAAGTATTTAAAATTGTTTTAAAGAAACCTTTTGAAATATAGTATATTACCATATAGTAGCTTCTCTGCAACATGTTGCCAGTAACATTTTTGTGACTAATATTAAAGGAAGATTAATGCCATTTGTGGAACAGATTTTCTTATCTACAGAAATTTCAGTTTTTCAATTACATTTAGGTAAGGTAAAGTTGTGTGTAAAATTGGTTCCAGGTTTACATAGTTTACATAAGGTAAATAATTATCAAAATGATGTAAAAATCTAATAAGAATATTATTTTAATTCAAAGTTTATATTCTCTACCAAAATTTACTTTAATTACATTTATGACAAAAAGTAAAATATTCAAAATTTTCAACAAAACTAAGGAAATTTTTCATTTTACATTGTTTACATATTTTACATAAGGTAAAAATTTAGATGATAATTTAGAAAATGTTCCCAAACCTGTTGTCTTTCATTAATTTGATGTTCTTGAGAATGTAGAAAAAAATCTGCATTGTTTACATATTTTACCTCATGTCAATAATTGCCTATTTTAGAGGAAAAAGCAACAAATAGTTTTTTTTATTATAAAACAAAAATTTCAATTTAGTACATTTTTTACATATTTTACGCAATGTAAATAATTAAAATTTTGTCAAATTTACATTGCTTACATATTTTACATAAGGTAAAAAATTAGAAAATTGTGACAGCAAAAATTTAAATTAAAATTTAAAATAATTGTGTATAATTTCCATTGTTTACATAATGTAAATAATTAGAAATTTGGTAAAATTTACATTTTTTACATATTTTACCTAATGTAAAAAATTAAAAATTTACATTTTAAATATTGTAACAGATTTTACTTTTCGATTTTTTATTATTACATAAAAAATTATAAATATTTACATTGTTTACATATTTTACATAAGGTAAATAATACAAAATTTACTATAAAAACAACTGAAATCATACTTTAATCTTATAATTGGATACCCTATAAACATTGTGTATAATTTCCATTGTTTACATAATGTAAACAATTAGAAATTTGGTAAAATTTACATTGTTTACATATTTTGCCTAATGTAAAAAATTACAAATCTCCATCTTAAATATTGTAACAGATTTTACTTTTCGATTTTTTATTATTATATAAAAATTTGGAAATATTTACATTGTTTACATATTTTACATAGGGTAAATAATACAAAATTTACTATAAAAACAACTTAAATCATACTTTGATCTAATAATTGGATTTTCTATAAATATTGTGTATAATTTCCATTGTTTACATAATGTAAACAATTAGAAATTTAGTAATATTTACATTGTTTACATATTTTATCTAAAACATTGCAAATTTACTTCTTAAATATTGTTAAACATTTGACGTTTATCGTTATATAGGAATTTGGCAATATTTACCAAATTTACATAAGGTAAACAATTGGAAATTTTGTGTAAAAATAATGTTTACATAATGTTTTACATAATGTAAACAATTAGAAATTTGATGCAGAAATAGTGTAAAAACTTCTACATTACTCTTACTTGTTATTTTTTAGAAATTTGTTAAAATTTACATTGTTTACATATTTTACCTATTGTAAACAATTAAACATTGAGGACTTAAACGAGTTTAAAACCTTTAAAGTTTTGATTATTTGTTATTCCCAAAAAATTACATTGTTTACACAATTTACCTAATGTAAGCAATTGTTTACATAGTTTACATAATGTAAACAATTAGAAATTTGATGCAGAAATGATGTAAAAACTTCTACATTAATCTTACTTGTTATTTTTTAGAAATTAGTTAAAATTGACATTGTTTACATATTTTACCTAATGTAAACAATTAAACATAGAGGACTTAAATACGTTCAAAACCTTTAGAGTTTCGATTATTTGTTATTCTCAAAAAATTTTTAAAATTGACATTGTTTACATAATTTACCTAATGTAAACAATTGTTTGCATAGTTTACTTAATGTAAACAATTAGAAATTAGATGCAGAAATAATGTAAAAACTTCTACATTACTATTAATTGTTATCTTTTAGAAATTTGTTAAAATCTTTATTGTTTACATATTTTACCTAATGTAAACAATGAATTTTTTTAGCTTAAATTGTGTTAAACATTTTCCATTTTGATTACTTAATAATTTTAATGAAGTTTGCTAATATTTACATTGTTTACATAAGGTAAACAATTGAATATTTAAGAGAATAAAGTTATAAATTCTCTGTTTTCTTAAACAAAAACTTAATTTATATAAATAATTGTCTACATAAAACTTATCAGACATTTTTTACACCATTATGTTGTGTGTAAATTATATATACATTTCATTACATCCCTGTTAAGTTCTTTTAAAACAATCAAATACGAAATTAGTTTAATTTCAAGATTAAATTACAAATATTTGACTATTACTTAGATTCAGGAGTTATGCTCCATTTTCGCCTTCAATCATGGTAGAGAAAAAGTTCTTTTAGCCAAACAACTATGAGTGTTGGTTTGTGTTAAAAGTTCGACAACATGTCTATTGTTTGATTATTGGTAACATGTATCCATCAGATAATATTAGATGGTTAAGATACGATATAAAATGAAATGACAGTATTTTGTTGATGTATGATGGTTGGTGGCATATTCATCAAACTATTTGACATTGACTTGATGGGTTTTATGAATAGTTTCTTTTTGCCATTTTTGTGTGGGCATCTAGCCATCTAGCTAAAACAACTACAACTACATACAAGCAACTATTTGCCATCAATTTGATTTGAATTTTGTCCGTCCGTCCATCCATCTGTCTGTCTGTCTGTCCGTCCGTTTTACTGTTTGGCTGTTTGGCATCATACCACAAGTCTAATATTTGTTATACTTAGATTGAGATTGACATTAAAAATATCTTCTTGTTTTTGTTGTTGTAGTAAGTATACCTACATTAATATAAACTTCTATAAAAACCGTAAAAATTTTGTTTTTTGGTAGAAAAATCTCTTTTAATGAATTAGTCATTAGATCTTTTTTCTGTTAATAGATTTTATTAGACACCTTTGTTTTTGTTTAAAATTTTGAGTTTCTTGTTGTTTTTTTTAAGAGTTTTAATTTGGTGCTAAATTTTAGTGGGTGCAATTTTTTGTGTGTGAGTGTCTACGAAAAACCACAAAAAAGCTAAACAATCATCATATGTGGTGTTAAGTGTTTTTAATAATATTTTGTGAATTTTATTTAAAAAGTAAGAAGCTGAAGAAAAATATTAAGTTGAAAACGACTTATGAAAGCCTTAAGAACTTAAGCTAGAAAAAAAAATAAAAATCTCTTTTCTTTCCCAGTAGGGTATCTTTGCGTTTTACTATAGTTTCCATATAACTTATAACTCTTTATAACTTTTTTTCTATTCTATTTCGCCTTTTTCATTAGTTTGTTGTGTAAACAAGTTTATTTTTGCGTGGTTTTTAGTCTTAACTCTGAAAAAAAGCACATTGCATTTATTCATTCGAGTAACTAAGTATGTAAAAATGTATATAAACATTGTATATATACATCTAAGTAGTCATATCTGTAGGTATTGTTATATATTTGTTCCGCTGCTAGTTATAGCGACTGCCGTTGTGTGTCCTTCATTGTGTCTGTTAGAATTTTATAGTGTGTTGGTTGAATATTTTTTTCGCTCTCTCTATATATTTCTATTCAATTAAATTTCATTTTACTTAGAAATGAAAAGTAATTGAACTTCCGTAAAATGTATAAAAAAAAAAAAAAAATTAACAATAACAACAAATTGTAGCGTATATAACTTTATTAATTACTATTTAATTAATAACATCGTCACAATATGTAATTAGTTTCTTTGAATTATATAATAACTTTGTATTTGTTTTCAAAAAAGTTTCGTTTAACTTAAAATGGCAATAGAGTTAATAAAAACAACAAAAAAAACTGCAAACTAATTAAATAATAATATGTACTATTTTTAGGAACAAATAAGTGGATAATAAATTAAACGTTTTTATAGAATTTTGTGTTAAATATGAATGTTTTCAAAGTTTTCACTAAAACATGATTTTACACAGTTTTACACCTAAATTTTGAATTCTTTACCTTATGTAAACAATGTGAAGTTAGTTTTTCACTAAATATTAATTATTTACGTAATGTAAAATATGTAAATAATGTAGATTTAAAATAAAATACTTTAAAATATTTTCGTAGATAAGGTTGTAATCTAAATTTATAGTCTAGACTAGTATGTAGTCTGGACTATAGTCTAGTCTTAATATAGACCCATCTATATTCTAGACTAAAGAATTTTCTATTATCTGGACTATAGTCTAGTCTATAGTCTGAACTATAGTCTAGTATATTTATGGACTATAGTCTAGTCTATATTCTGGAATATAGTCTAGTCTATAGTCTGGACTATAGTCTAGTCCATAATCTGGACTATAGTTTAGTCTATAGCATGGACTATAGTCTAGTCTATAGTCTGGTCTATAGTCTTGTCTATAGTCTAGTTTATAGTCTGGACTATAGTCTGGACTATAGTCTAGTCTATAGTCTGGACTATAGTCAGGACTATAGGCTAGTCAATAATATAGACTATAGTCTACTCGATAGACTAATCTATAGTCTAGTCGATAGTCTATATTCCATAGTCTGGACTATAGTCTAGTCTATAGGCTGGACTATAATCTAGTCTATAGTCTGGACTATAGACTAGTCTATAGTCTGGACTATAGTCTAGTCTATACTCTGGACTATAGTCTAGTCTATAGTCCTGACTATAGTCTAGTCTATTGTCTGGACTATAGTCTAGTCTACAGTCAAGTCTATTGTCTGGACTATAGTCTAGTCTATTGTCTGGACTATAGTCTAGTCTATAGTCTGGACTATAGTCTAGTCTATAGTCTGGACTATAGTCTAGTCTATAGTCTGGACTATAGTCTAGTCTATAGTCTGGACTATAGTCTAGTCTATAGTCTGCACTATAGTCTAGTCTATAGTCTGGACTATAGTCTAGTCTATAGTCTGGACTATAGTCTAGTCTATAGTCTGGACTATAGTCTGGTCTATAGTCTGGACTATAGTATACTCGATAGTCTGGACTATAGTCTACTCGATAGTCTGGACTATAGTCTTCTCTATGTCTGCACTATAGTCTATAGTCCAACTATTGATTACATCATAATCAAGACTAGATTATAGTCCAGACTATAGACTATGCTATAGTACATATTATATACTATACTACTGATCAGACTATAGCACAGTCTATATACTAGACTACAATCCGAAATATTTACTGGACTATAGTCCAGACTATAAACTAGACTATAGTCCAGACTATAGACTTGTCTATAGTCGAGTCTTGATTATGGTCTAATCTATATTCTGTACTTGTTTATAGTTTGGACTTTAATCTATTTTATAGTCAGGACTATAGTTTAGTCTATATTCTGTACTATAGACTAGTCTATATTCTGTAATATAGTCTAGTCTATAGTCTGGACTATAGTCTGGTCTATAGTCTGGACAATAGGCTTGTGCAATCTAGTCTATAATCTGGACTATAGGTTTGTACAATCTAGTCTATAGTCTGGCATATAATCTAGTCTATACTCTGGACTATACTCTAGTCTATACTCTGAACTATAATGAAGTGTATAGTCTGGACTATAGTCTAGTCTATAGTCTGGACTATAGGCTTGTCTATAGTCTGGACTATAGACTAGTCAATAGACTGAACTATAGTCAAGTCTACAGTCTGGCCCTATGATCCTATCAGGATCGAATGGAATTAATAATAATTGTCTGGACTATAGTATAGTCTGTAGTCTTGACTACAGTCTAGTCTATAATCTGGACTATAATCTCGTCTATAGTCTGGTCTATAGTCTAGTCTATACTCGGAGTTATAATTTAGTATATAGTCTGGACTATAGTATGGTCTATAGTCTGGAATAGTCTATAATCTGGACTATAATCTTGTCTATAGTCTAGTCTATACTCTGGACTATAATTTAGTCTAAAGTCTGGTCAATAGACAATAGTCTATAGTCTGAATAGTAGTCTAGTCTATAGCCTGGACTATAGTCAAGTCTATAGTTCATACTGTAGACTTGACTATACTCCTAATTTTGGAGTTGCTTATATTTCAGGTTGTAAAGTAGACTATAGTCCAGTTTAGAGAATAGAAAATAGATTAGACTATAGATTAGATTCGTTATAGAAAACACTATGTGTGCATTTAAAATTTCCCTAAAAATTGTATTTTGTCACTAGCATGAATATTTTTGTCATTAAATATCTCTAACGCGCATGCCTCAAAAGCCGTCATTGTTTGGCCTGCTAAAGTGTTAAGGCTTTTATTATAACTTAAATACTTAACACTTTTTCGCTTGATAATGAATCATTCAAACAACAAACATTTTTTAAGTAGGTTTATTATGACTAAATAGAATACTCCATATTTTATGTTTGTTATAGTTTAATTTTAGTTTTATTACTTTGTTTAACAATATAATGACTTTTTTTGCGGGTTCATATTGCTGTTAAAACAGCCACCATAAAATAATGTTTGTTTTTTGGGTTTTAAACAAATGTTTATGTTTTTTTTTTTTATCTATAAACAACACACTTCCCCACTCATAAACTAAACAAACTAAAAGCTAAAAAATCTGCTTAATATTTATGTGTTCAAATGTTCAGTGCATTAAAATTTATTGAACTTTAAGGTTTTTTTTTCGTTTTGACAATTCAAAGTTAAGGTCATTGCTGGGATTTTGACCACAAAACAAATCAAACAAATGTTTGAAAAGACGTAAAAACTATTAAAACACCCGAGAAATTTGTGTGGTAGTAAGTTAAGAGCTGCTCTAGCAAACTCCCAGTTAGCAGTGATTATGGAGCAATGAACTTTTATTGTTTATATATTATTAATGGGGTTTATTAGTTTTAGATGTTGTGTGTGTTTTTTTTAATAATATTTTTAAATATGTTTATAATACCAACTAATTAATTTATTATCTGGAAGTGATAACACTTACCCTGACTGTGTATGTTGTTGGGAGCTGTGGAATAAAAGAGATGACAACATTTTAAAATATTAATTACATAAATTTGAATAATTTTAATTATTAGTCTTAGGGGAGTTATATTGCAGCAATTTATAAACATTTTTTGAATTTAATAAATTGAAAAATATTGCACAAGGTTTTTCTGAAATTTTAAAGATCTTCTTTTAACGATTTTTATTCAACAATTTATAAAAACATACAGATATTTTTTAAAGTTAGACTATAAAGTAGAATCTAGACTAGACTATAAACTAGACTATGGATTATAATCCAGACTATAGACTAGACTAGCCTAAAGTCCAGACTATAGTCAAGACTACAGACCAGACTATAGACTAGATTATTGCCTAGACTATAGACTAGATTATTGCCTAGACTATAGACTAGACAATAGACTAGACTATAGACTAGACAATAGACTAGACTATAGACTAGATTATTGCCTAGACTATAGATTAGACAATAGACTAGACTATAGACTAGATTATAGTCCAGACTATAGACTATTCTATAGTCAAGACTACAGACTAGACTATAGATTAGACTGTAGACTAGACTATAGACTAGACTATAGACTAGACTATAGACTATACTATAGACTAGACTATAGACTAGACTATAGACTAGACTATAGACTAGACTATAGACTAGACTATACACTAGACTATACACTAGACTATAGACTAGACTATAGACTAGACTATAGACTAGACTATAGACTAGACTATAGACTAAACTATAGACTAGACTTTAGATTAGACCATAGACCAGACTATAAACTAGACTATAGACTAGACTATAGACTAGACTATAGACTAGACTATAGACTAGACTATAGACTAGACTATAGACTAGACTATAGACTAGACTGTAGACTAGACCATAGACTAGACTACAGACTAGACTATAGACTAGACTATAGACTAGACTATAGACTAGACTATAGACTAGACTATAGACTAGACTATAGACTAGACTATAGACTAGACTATAGACTAGACTATAGACTAGACTATAGACTAGACTATAGACTAGACTATAGACTAGACTATAGACTAGACTATAGACTAGACTATAGACTAGACTATAGACTAGACTATAGACTAGACTATAGACTAGACTATAGACTAGACTATAGACTAGACTATAGACTAGACCATAGAATATACCATAGATTAGACCATAGACTAGACTATATACTAGACTATTGACCAGATAATAGACCAGACTGTAGACTAGACTACAGACTAGCCACAGACTAGACCATAGACTAGACCATAGAATATACCTGACTTGACCATAGACTAGACCATAGACTAGACCACAGACTAGACCATAGACTAGACCATAGAATATACCATAGAATAGACCATAGACTAGACGATAGACTAGACCATAGACTAGACCATAGACTATATACAAGACTATTGATCAGATCATAAAGACCAGACTGTAGACTAGACTATAGACTAGACTGTAGACTAGACTATAGACTAGACTATAGACTAGACTATAGACTAGACTATAGACTAGACTATAGACTAGACTATAGACTAGACTATAGACTAGACTATAGACTAGACTATAGACTAGACTATAGACTAGACTATAGACTAGACTATAGTCTAGACTATAGACTAGACTATAGACTAGACTATAGACTAGACTATAGACTAGACTATAGACTAGACTATAGACTAGACTATAGACTAGACTATAGACTAGACTATAGACTAGACTATAGACTAGACTATAGACTAGACTATAGACTAGACTATAGACTAGACTATAGACTAGACTATAGACTAGACTATAGACTAGACTATAGACTAGACTATAGACTAGACTATAGACTAGACTATAGACTAGACTATAGACTAGACTATAGACTAGACTATAGACTAGACTATAGACTAGACTATAGACTAGACTATAGACTAGACTATAGACTAGACTATAGACTAGACTATAGACTAGATTATAGACTAGACTATAGACTAGACTATAGACTAGACTATACTAGACTATAGACTAGACTATAGACTAGACTATAGACTAGACTATAGACTAGACTATAGACTAGACTATAGACTAGACTATAGACTAGACTATACACTAGACTATAGACTAGACTATAGACTAGACTATACACTAGACTATAGACTAGACTATAGACTAGACTATAGACTAGACTATAGACCCGACTAGACTATAGATTTCACTATAGTTAAGACTATTTATCTAACTATAGGCTAAACTAGGGACTAGACTATAGTCAAGACTTTATTTATAGATTAGACCATAGTCTCGACCAAACTCCATTATATCTTGGAAACTACAAGAGATAGACGCAAAACAATGTTTAGACCATAGTCTATACTCTAGACTAGACTATAGTCTAGACTAAAGATTTCACTATAGTTCAGACAATGTTTCAAACTATAGGTTAGACTAGAGACTAGCCTATAGTCAAGACTACATACAAGACTTTATACCAGACAATATGTAAAGCCTAACTTGTTTCTAAACATTGTTGACAAAAGAAATGTTGCAAAACACAAATTAAACAAGTTTCTAAACAACTTTTCTAATTTCATAAAATTTACTTTTAATAAGATTACAATTAAAAAATATGTTTTAATAATTTAACTTTTAAAAAATTTGTAATTTTAAATAGTTAATATTAAAACTAATACTGAGCGGGGTTGTACAATGTCACAAACAAATAATAACGTATGATGACAATAAAATGAGCTAATGAAGTCGTTTCTTAATTCCTGATAAATTTTCATTGTGGTCAACAACACAGTAAAAAAAAACACAAAAAAAAAGAAAAAACCTACGCAATTTTAGTTTTCGACATAAAAAAAAACTTACAAAAAATATTACAATTCATAAACCATAGAAAGAAAAAAATAAAAAAAAAACTTAAATTTATGTGGTGGAACTAAATAAAATGAATACAACTTGAAATTGTCGCATGTCTTTAAAAAAAAAAAAAACTTTAATGAATGAAAATGTTTATAAAAATTTTTTTCTTCAATATTTTTTTTTTTTTAGAAGTAGAACTAGTTTTTTTATAGTATAATATTTTTTTCCAACTAAAACTAGTATAAATTTCATAATAAACTTGGTGAGTTTGAAAAATAAAGATGATGTTGATGATTTTCTTTGCACACACATGTGATAAATTTACACCTACATTTATAAATTGAATTGAATTGAATTTAAGAAAAAAGTTGTAAATAAATGAATGAATTTTGTTATATTACAGCTGTACCCAGCCAGCACCAATGTTAAACTGGTAATAAAATCTTAACAAATCTACGTCATTGTTTAAATATTATTATTTAAATAAATACCTACTACTACTACACAATATTTATTTATTTTCTTACTTTAATTAACATAAATTGTTTAAATTAATATTTATATGCATTTAAATGCAAATTATAATTTTAAATTATTAATACAGTTGCATACCTGTTTAAATCTGCTGCAGTACATAAGTATGTTTTCAAACAAATGCTTATAAACATGTAGCTAGATACAAGTATGTTTGGAATGTTTAATGCGCCTTTAATTGTTATTTAATGTGTGGATATTAAACTTTAGGTTACAGTTTAATGTTGAAAAAAACCTTGAAATTTTATTAATTATTTTCTGTTTTGTTTTTCTTAAAAATCGCTACATAATTAAGTTATAAATTCTTTTAATTATTTTGTAAACAATTTAACATGTTTACAGTATTAACTAGTATTTAGTTTGTAAACAAATTAAATTAAAATATAGAAAACATTTTAAAGAAACTATTAAAATTTTGAAAAAAAATATTGTTTATTTTTAGCAGCAATATTTAACTTTTCTATTAAAATTTATACTTTTCAAATATTAATAAATATGCAACACCTTAGTTTTACTTACAATTATAAAACATAATTAAATATTTAGTAAAGCAATTTAGTTATTTAATAATTTAATTAAAATGTTCTCTGAACGATTTTTTTTTTTCAAAAATATTCAAGCTAAGAGTTTAAAACTAGCATCGCGCCAATAAACCCTAAGGTTTTTTTTAAAAACCATTGCAAATTTTTACTCCATGTCACTTTTTGATTCGAATTAACAACGTCCGTCTTTCTGTTAAAATTTTATAAACGTAAAATTTTTGAACTCTTCTGTATTACTTTCCGATCGGTACAGAAGTCTAAACTTCTGTACTCAAATCGGAAATCTCAATTTTGAAAATAAATCTATGGAATTTGGTTCTCGTATCAAAAAACCCTTAAGATAAAGTTTAAAATGGTTTACGATTTCACCTAGCCTTAATTTCGGATTCGTAGGACTTACTGATTCGATTTCACAAGGTCTGTCTCTAATTAAACTGCAGGTCAAAATTTTAATAACAATTCGTCAAAATTCCCCGCTGTTACCATTTTAGATCCAACGAAGAGCCAGATTGAAAATAGTTTACAACAATGTCCATTATATTTTAACACAAACCTAAGTTGAACTCAAAATCTTTTTCTGATTCTGTATAACAATGTCCGTCTATATCTTAGCTGATTACAAGTCGAAATTTAGATCCAATCACCAACTATACTTTTTAGATCCAATGACCAACTAACTATACTTCAAATATTTTAAAGCGAAATCGGTTATGGTTTCAGCTAGTTCTCTATTGGACTCAAAATCACTTTCTGATTCGATTTAAAAAAGTCCAACTGTCTCCAATCAAATATATAAAAATGTCAATCAATGTATATCTTATCTGATTACAAGTCATAATTTTAAAAACAATGCATTCTAGGTCTTATGACCAACTATAATGAAAATAGTTTAAAGCGAAATCGGTTATGCTTTCGCCTAGTTCTCTATTGGACTTAAAATCACTTTCTCATCCGTTTTAACACAGTCCGACTGTCTTTAATGAAAAATATATAACAATATCCGTCTATATCATATCAGAATACAAGACGCAATTTCGAAAAGAATAATTTTTTTAATCCAATGAGAAACTATGCTGAAAATAGCTTAAAGCGAAATCGGTCATGCTTTCATCTAGTTCTCTTTTGGACTTAAAACCCCTTTCTGATCTGATCTAACAAAGTCCTTCTGCCTCTAGTAAAACTACAGTTCTCAATTTTCAAAAGAATTCCATAACAATAGGTTCTTGTAACGTTTTGAAACCAAGGACAAGTTCAAACGAAAAAAGCTAAACTCTAAATCGGTTAAAGGTCAAACCTAGTATTATGTTGGACTCAAAAGCAACTTCTGTTTAGATTTAACAATGTCCGTCTGTCTCTTATCAAACTACAAGTCGCAATTTTGTAAATAATTTGTAATCATTTGATCCTCGAACCATTTTTGACCCAAGAATAAGAATATGGCTATAAGCAAAATCAGTTGCGAGTTTAACTAGTCTTAAGGTGGACTTAAAAATACTTTTTAACTCCATTTTACTCGTATTTGAAATTATTAAAACTGAAATCGGTTCCTGTTATCAACTAGCTTTTAATTCGATTGAAAATCTCTTTCTGGTTTGATTTAACAGCATCCGTCCGTCTGCAATTAAACATCAAGTCACAATTTTTAAAAAATTCTTAAAAATTCGTCACTGGTAAGATTTTCAGACCTTAAGATGGATCATAACTGAAATTATTCGAAAATAAAATCGGTTCATGATGTCAAATAGCATTTAATTCGATTAGAAATCACTTCTGGATTCAATTTAACGTTGTCCGTCCGTCTGTAATTAAACTTCCATTTTTTAAATAGTGCTTTAAAATTCAGAATTCGTACCATTTTACACTCAATAATTGATCATATTTGATGATTCAAACCAAAATCGGTCTATTATTTCAAATTTCTGATTGGTTTTAACAATGTCCGTCCGTTTGTTATTAAACTCCAAGCAGCAATTTTTAAAATAATGCGTTAAAATTCGGTATTCGTACCGTTTAAGATCCAAGATATGATCCCATTTGAAATGATTCAAACTTAAATCGGCCCGTTATTTGAAAATACTTTAATTCGATAAGAAATCACTTTCCGATTCAATATAACAATGTCTGTCCATCGATAATATGGTCGCAATTTTATAATAATCGAATAACCTTTGGCTCAAGGTACCACTTTAGAAGAATAATTCCTAGAATATGGTTAAATTCAAAACCCTTTAATGATTTCATCCGGCATATAATTCAAGTCAAATGTCTATGTGATTAGAATTCTCAAAGTCCGTCCATCTGTAGTCAAGTAACAGGTCTCAGTTTTGAAAATAATTTAACAAATAATTTGAAACAAGCATCGTTTTCGAACCAAGAACATCGCATTGAAATCGGTTCATAATTTTTTCTAGCCTTAACATTGAAATAAAACCATTTGCGTATTCGTATTAATAATGTCCGTTCCTGCAGGTTTAAATTTTGAAAAGAATTGGAACAAATTTGGCACTCGTATCGATACTCAGATATAATCTACATATATATATATTCATAATGGTTGTTGTTAAGTTTTCAAATTCTATAAAAAATATGTCTCAACAGTGGTCTCTTAAAGGTCCTAGACTCCAAAATTTTAATTCTGACTTAAAAATCTTTTATAACTTTGTTATAAATTTTTGAAAAGTAAAAAAATCTTTTTTATATTCGAACACATATAGGTCCCAAGTTTGATCTTTAGCTCCGATTATGGGAGCGCTAATGGTTTGCTATTTTTATAATTATTACTGTAACATCCACCACATGTAGTATAATGTTGGCAATTAATTCAAAACTAAACAGACGAGCGAACAACAAAGATTAAATACAAATTTTTGTTGTCGTCGCTTTTAGTTTGTTGCAGCGGTTTAAGTTTTTTTGTTTAACCAAACCAGCTCTAAAGTGTTAATTTACAAGTGTGCTGCTCTTAAATGAGGCTGCGGCCAGAGATGTAAATGAATCAAATGCAGAAGAAACTGCAAGCAGAACTTATGGAATATATTCCAAAACTAACCGATTCTCGCGAATATTCCGTGAGTTTTATTTGTTTCACATTTATTTAATTTATAGAAAAACTATTCAAACTGTTTAAACTTTTTCCAGAGAACATTTCTAGTGTTTATTCTAATTATTTCTATAATATATTCTTAAACTTGTTTTTTTCTCGCGAATATTCGCAGAATTTTTATGCTTAAATCTAATTAAACTCTAAAGCCTGCTGAAAATTGAACAGATTCTATTTTCATATAACATTCTGCCGAGAATATTCCTAGAGTTTTTTTAATTATTTCAATTTTAGCTTTTTCTCGCGAATATTCCCAGCATTTTTATTTGTATATCTAAACAAACTGTAGTGTGTATTCTCAGAATTTTTACGCTTAAATCTATTTTAACTCTAAAGCCTGCTGAAAATAGAACAGATTTTATTGTCATATAACATTCTGCCGAGAATATTCTTAGAGTTTTTTTAATTATTTCCATTTTAGCTTTTTCTCGCGAATATTCCCAGAATTTTTATTTGTATATCTAAACAAACTGTAGTGTGTATTCTCAGAATTTTTACGCTTAAATCTATTTTAACTCTAAAGCCTGCTGAAAAAAGAACAGATTATATTATTATATAACTTTCTGCCAAGAATATTCCTAGAGTTTTTTAAATTATTTCCATTTCAGCTTTTTCTCGCGAATATTCCTAGAATTTGTATATCTAATAAAACTGTAGTGTCTAGCGAAAAATCGAATATAACTTTATTTCAAGAATATTCCTAGACATTTAATTGCGAAACTATTTCGTATTAAGCTTTTTCTCACGAATATTCCCAGAATTTTCACTCTATAACTTTACTCTAACTTCATTACTTCCAATCTCTGTTTTCTACTCTAGCGCCAACATTTTGTTGTTGATAATAAAGTTGCAAATTGCTAATGTTTGTCTAAGTTGGCTGACTGCCTAGTGGTTGTTTGCTTGGTTAGATGACAGACTGTCAGACTGACTGATGGGGTGCTTTGATTGTTTTGGTTTGTTGGCTTGATTGTGTGTGTGTGTTATAAATTTAGGTAAATAGAATTAAGCTGTGTGGCATACACAAATAACAGGCAACGAGTGCAAAGTATTAATTTTCAGAAAACACAAAAAAAACGAAACGTATTAAAATATAAAAGATAGAAATATGACAAGAGAAAAATACATGTTACAAGTTCATGTGTGTAGTTTAGAGCTTAAAACAAAAACAAGAAAAAGAAACTAAATTTTTAAATTCTTTGCAGATTATTAACGCCCTAAAAAATCTTTAAGTGCTGCTGGTACGTTGTAAATTCTTACAAATAAGATTTAGTTGGATTTAAAGATTATTATTTGTTAAGCGCAAAAAAGGAGAAAATTTCTTAGAAAATTTAGTTTATCGTTCTCATTGTTCAAATATTTGACTAAATAAGCTTCACACTTGAGTTAGAGGAAATAGGCCAGTAGGGGATCACTAGTTTGTTATTATAAAAATCTAGCAAAAATCCTCTTTTAAGAAGTTTAAACTTTAGCTTTTGTTGGCAAAAAAAGCTTTAGTGTCTAAAAGCTTTTAGTACAAAAACATTTATTTGCTAGTACCAAAGTCTTGTGAAGTCAAATAAATAGTTGATAAATTGAGTTCATTTTCATATTTGACAAGTTATTCCTGAGCTTTTCTTTAAAAGCTTCAATTTAATTTGAAAAAGCTCTCAGCAATAACGCAATTGATAACTCTTACAAATGTATTGTTTCCTAAGCTTTTCTAAGTTCAAAGCTTTAAGTAGTATTTAAGTTGTTTGCTCTTACAACGTTTTGTAAAGACAAATAAAGTTTGCAGCTGATAATAAAGCTTTTTAAAGTTTTCTCTACTTTTGAATAGTATGAACTATTTACATATAAAGTAAATTATTAAAATTTTTATTTAAATGTAATCTGAGCAAACTTAATAAAATTTTTCAAACACCATTACAAAACCACCCATTTTTCATGAGTCACGTGTAAATTAAAGACAATGAAGCTGTTAAGCTTTTTTTCATTATAATAATAATATTTTTTTTAGAATAAACTACTTTTTTCTTCTATGTAATTTATTTTTAACATCATGAAATTGGATATTTTTCGAACAGCGAAAAAAAAGACACAAACTTAAAAGATGCTGGTTTATATACAAACAAACATACATATTTATTAAAATGATTATACTATAAAAATGACACAAAGTCGTTGCACATTTTACGTCTCCGTTTTTGTTTATTACCCACGAAAAAAAAAAAACAACAACAAAAGTTGTAAAATATTGTTCACCATAAAAAAAGTTGCTCATTTTGTTCATTATTTCAATGTCAAATTAGTTTTTGTTAAAAAAAAATTATGAAAAACGTTAAATATTTCTTTTTTATAGTTTTGTTAAAGAAGTAAAATTGCAAGAACACATTGGTTCAAGTTGAATTATATATTTTTTTGATTTTTTAGTAAAAATTTTACATAAACATCTAATTTTTCTCGCGAATATTCCCGGAATTTTCACTCTATAACATTACTCTAACTCCATATCTTCGTATTTTAAATTTTAAATAAATTAAATTATCGGATATTTGATGAATAATTTGATTTTTAGTGAAAAATTATTAGAATTATTAGATTTTATTAGATTTTCACCAATTATCGAATCTTTGGTAAAAAAATCAGATTTTTGTTGAAATATCAACTTTTTGGTGAATTATTTTCACTTAATTTTTAGCGAACATTTTACTTATATTGAAAGTTCTAATTTTTAGAAAAAATCAATATTTTAGTGAAAAATACATTTTTAGTGAATTTTGGTGAAAATTTTAATTTTTTAGTAAAAAAATGAATTTTTAATGAAAAATTTTATAGTTTAGTTTAATTTGTAGTGAAAATTTAAATTTTTAGTGAAAATTTAAATTTTTAGTGAAATAATGAATTTTAAGTGAAAATTTAATTTATAGTGAAAATTTAAATTTTTAGTGAAAATGTAAATTTTTAGTGAAAGTTTAAATTTTTAGTGAAAATTTCAATTTTTAGTGAAAATTTTAATTTTTAGTTAAAAATTGAATTTTTAGTGAAAAATTGAATTTTTAGTGGAAAATTGAATTTTTAGTGAACATTTTAATTTTTAGTGAAAATTTAAATGTTTAGTGAAAATTTAAATTTTAGTGAAAAATTTAATTTTAATGAAAAATTGAATTTATAGTGAAAATTTTAATTTTTGCGAAAACTTTAATTTTTGGTGAAAATTTTAAGTTTTTGTGAAAATTTTAATTTTTAGTGAAATCGAAATTTTGTTGTAAATTCGAGTTTTTGTTGGAAAATTTTATTTTTTTAGTGAAAAATCTAGTTTTAAGTGAAATATCGAAATTTTTAGGAAAAATCTGATTTTTAGTGAAAAAATAACTTTTGGTGAATAACAGGTTTTCTCGTGAAAATTTAAGTTTTTGGTGAAAATAGGGTTTTCAGTGAAAATCAGAAATATGTTATTTATTCACAATTACTAGAACATTAAACCGATTGCTTAACGAAACGTTCCATCGTTTCCACGAGCACGACATGGTTTGTGCGTTTCAGATGTAGTGAATGACAAAGATCGTCCAGATCAGCCAAAAGTTTGTTCATAGACAGCTTCTCAAGTAGCAGTAATAGTTTCAAAACATTTGCGAGCACCAGCATATATCCAAAAGCAAGGAAATTAGGGACCAATTTAAGACGAAAGACCTTGAAAGACGATTCATGACTTGCAATGAAAAACAAGATCCATTACGATAACCGGCAAGCTTAAAAGAGATTATATGTCAAACCCGACAAACCAGCCGAATCCACACAAAAGCCAACAAGCTGTCAATGGCGCTAAAGAAAACTCCGTATTTGTTGGGACCAAAAGGGCCCTCTCTATTATAAGCTTTAGAAATCTGGTCAGATTATGTTACTGGTTCGTTTTAAGCGAGCATTGGACGAGAAACGTCCAGATAGGAAAGCGTTATATTCCATCATGTCAATGATCGGCCATATTTTGCAATAACTATTAAAAACTATAAAAAGTTTTACCCACCATTTAGTCCAGACATTGCCGCATCCGACTACTATATGCACTGGGATACACTTCATTTCACTTTAGAACAGGATATTCGAAAGTGGCTTGATTCGTTCTTCGTCTTTTAATTTGACAGGAAGATAAGAAAAGATCTTGAACTATTTTATTTTCCTGATTAGTGGTCTAGCGAAAATGGGTCATTGCAAGCAGGGTAGGTGGCGAAATATTCCAAATTTAGATTGAATGCTATCATCGGCATATAACTGGTAATAATATTTCCTTGTAACTCTACACTAGCTCCACTCCACTAGCAATGGAAGTGACCGATAAGTGCAAATGATCGTTTCGGAACATACTGCACTATGGTCAAATGATATACAATCCACTACGATCAGCTAAATACCATAATTCCAGAAGTTACTGACCATTGATCTTTTTGAGTTTATTGCCAGAAGTGGATATCTTTTAAGAAATAGTGTTTTTTTGTTTGTTTAAAGTCGATCAAAGTTCTCGAAATTAATACATGATTGGACATGAATTACAAGATTTATTATCGCTCTTTATAAAGCTCCTATAAAATTTTAAATCTGAAGATCGTCAAGCGAAATCGATGCATGATTTAATAAATACAATATTAGAAGACTTGATCATGATAAGTAGCTCTCAGAACGTAGAGGAGATGTGAATCAAGCGGAGAATAAACTCCTTTATTCGTGCAAAAAACTGTTTTAGGCAGAACCCAGAGTTATTCAATCAAAGTGTATGCTCAATCATTCGTTTTATTCTTATCATAAAGTCATTAAAATAATGGACCCTAGTGCGACCCCAGTGAGGTATACACAAGGACAATTTGCTCACATAACCTAATCTAAACTACTATCATGCATTCCGAAATTATTCTGTAAAGTATGAGGAAGACTTGAGGCCCTCTATAAGACGTTCTTCAGAAAATTACTTTAACATTCATAACTTTTATAAATGGTCCTATGTAAAATGTCTTCAGTCTATGTAAAACACAACAAGAGTGGAAGAACTTAATAGAATTCTAACCTAGAAATTTTATGTAAAGCCATTAAAGTTCTCCAAAGATTAGTAAGACATCTTTTGCAGTTTTTTTAAACATCTTTTGACATTTCAAAAAGTGATCACAATTAATATTACAAAATTGTTTAAGCCTTAAGGCATAAATCTTAAGAAAATTACTAAAAAATAATATATAAACTGATATTTCACACCATAATTTGAGAACAAAAACAACAATATTTGCAACATTTTGAAATACACGATTTTTTTTCTTGTTTTTTTGAACAAAAATCTTTAACATTTAATTGCAATTATTGTAACCTTAAGCTATTTTATCACAAGAAAAAAAAAAGCAACTTTAATCATATGGAGTATAAAGTACTAGTGATTTAATATTTATGGTATTTTATCATACCTTTTCTTACAAATACTAGTTATTTCATGTACAAACATATATGATCCAATCATACAACCATCGATTGATTGATTCATCGTTTCATAAACTACCATTATGATTTATTGTTGGTCATGAGGTGGGTTCTTTTGTGCGATTGCAATAATCATTTTTTTGTTTTTTGAGAAAAACTGCCAGGCATTTGTCTCAATTGCAGAGGAGGATGACGTTAAAATAGTGATCGGTAAATACAGCTAGCAGGGGACGAAAGCTTTTTTTCATACGAACAAAAACACATATCAAATCTGTAAATCAATTCAATTTTAAATGTATGATTTTTTACATAATTTTATATTAAAAATTATGTTTACTTTATGTTTTCTCTTTCTGCCGATCACTGCTTTAACATATACCGCAGTTGTTGATAACAAAATTGTTTAAAAAATGCATAATTTTTTCTGATTTTAGGGGTCAATTTTTGTTGTGCGTCTTATTATACCCTACACCACTATAGTGGGGAGGGTATTATACGTTTGTGCTGATGTTTGTAACACACAAAAATATTGGTCCTACACCCACCTTAAAGTATTCCGATCGATTCAGAATCACTTTTTGAGTCGATTAAGACATGTCCGTCCGTCCGTCTGTCCGGCTGGCTGGCTGTCCATGTAAACCTTGTGCGCAAGGTACAGGCCGCAATTTTCAAGATAATTTGATGAAATTTGGACCAAGCATGTTTTTTGGCACAAGGATGAAGCATATTGAAAATGGTTGAAATCGGTCAATTATTTCACCTAGCCCCATACAACCGTACCTCCCGATTTGGGCTTTTTATGCCATAATTAGTCAAATATACTATTATTTCTCTAAAAATTGGCACAAATAAGTTTTATATACGTATAAATGACACTGCAGATTTTCGTAATGATCGGCCCTTATTTGACCCTAGCCCCCATACAAACCCCCCTTCAAAAAATGTCCTAAACGTCTAAAATTGACTTGTAACCATTTGTATCGCACTGAAACTCAACATAACTAACTGTTATTTAAAAATAGATCCTTTTCCCAAATTTAATGAGGATCGGCCCATGCTTGACCTATACTCCTATATAAAGCCTCATTTTTATCAATAAATTGCTTAAATACTTTGGAATTAAGGTAAAATTCAACATAAAAGTTTCTTTATGAGAAATACAAATTTTTAAAATATACTCATGGTGTAGGGTATTATATGGTCGGCCATACCCGACTATACTTTCCTACTTGTTTTTGATTTTCCATATATGTCGATGATCATTTTGTAATAATTTTTATGAATATTTTTGGAGGAATTTTTAAAAATTACTAACAATTTTTGTCTGCTTTTAATGTATTTGCTTTGAGGGTGTTTTTTTTGATATTATTTTCATTCTGCGGTGGTATTGGATTCTTATTGGGGTTAATAAGTACATATATCTAGGGTAATGTAATAAAGTAATCAAATGGCAAATGTACAGTTTTAAGTTTGGTGGAATTTTTTGAAATTTTAATTAAGAAAATATGAGATTTTTTTATAACATTAAAGACAAATTCTTCAAAATGACATTAATAGCTGATTTGCATAAAACCTTATTCATAATTTGTATGCTAAATTGACTGAGAAACTCAAAAATGTGTAAAACATTCCATTAATTGTGTTTATCTGTGCACTGTGCCGATCACTAATTGCAAGATCGTCTTATAACTCGATCGTTTTGTAGTTCAAAATACTTTTAATATATAATGTTTTTATTACTGTTTTTGGAATGAATTTTTTGTTCTCCAAAGAAAACATCTATATACCTAACTGATCATCATATAATACACCGAATTTAGACAGGATCGCGCTTGAGTTGAATTTAATTCTATCATTTATTTCAACAAAAACATTGATTCTTTCCGGCAATAAATCTTATAAAATCTTAATTTAAGAATTTATCAAATGCATTGTCCTTTGCTTCAGTAAACTGATGTCATGTAAATGAATCATAAGTCTTGATCGTTCACTACTTTGAACAGGATCACAAAAGGTTTCTGGAATGAATTTAAACGATATTCTATAGTTTTGTGTTTTTTTTTTGTACCCTACATCACTTTAGTGGGGAGGGTATATTGGGTTCTATACCCACCTTAAAGTATACCAATCGGCTTAGAATCATTTTCTGAGTCGATTTAGCTATGTCCGTCCGTCTACAAGCCGCAATTTTGAAGATAATTCAATCAAATTTTGTACATGATCTTCTATTGTCCTAGGAACGAAGCCTATTGAAAATGGTTAAAATCGGTCCATTATTTCACCTATCCCCCATACAACTGAACCCCCGAATAGGGCTTGTAAATCTTGTAATCAAACTACAGGTCACAATTTTGAAGATAATTCAATGAAATTTGGCACACGCTCTTCTAAGTATTGTATCAGAGAAAAAGCCTATTGAAAATGGTTAACATCGGTCCATTAATTTACAACTGAACTCGCCGAATAGGACTTTTAAGTTCATAATTATGTTTATTATACTCGTATCTCGACAAAAAGCTGCAAAACCAAGTTGCAGCATTGATGACCCTCATGAATTTTATAATTATAAGGCCTCATTTGACCCTATGCCCTACACAAAGCCCATTCCGAAATTGCTCATGTTTTAAAGTCAAGAACGAATCAAGCCAATTTCGTATATCCTAATCTGAACTGAGGTGTATGACAGAGTGATCGTTCTGAATCGATCGAAACAAATTGTTGTCAGACTATTAGGTACGTCAGGCAAAACTTCACAACCATTTCATTCAAAGTACTTTTTAACTGGTTTGGCCAGGTGATCGAGAATTGTCATAGTGGAATATTATTTTTTATACTCTTATCGTTTTTCGGCTAATGGTAGCTTCAAACGAATCAGTTGCATTTGCCTGGCCAGATTTCTGCAGATTTTGGTTTCACCAAATTCAGATCATTATCTTAACTCTATATGGCATTGGCGTCTATTCGACTGATTGATCGGTCTTCACGTATGATCTTTTGCGCTCTCTTTTCGCAATGTATCAATCGTAAGTAATGCATTTTGGGACATGCAAGATCGATCGTCTTTTAAGATCTCTTGGCTTCAACTCGTATGGTACTCCATTTTCCTGCCCGCAAAGATTTTGAAATTGCTGCTTGAGCATCCAATGATTTTGCGTAATCATGAAGTAATGTCTGTCTGGTCTTTAAAATTTCTTTGCAGGCCTGGGTGATCTTAGTCATCAAGATCAACATTTCTTTTATCTTTAAACAAATGGAACACATTCATCAAAGCGTGATGAGTAAAAGGTGTAAAAAATTTCGTATTTTTAGTAAAATATTGAATTTTAAGATCGTGTCAAGGGATTCTGTCCAAAACAATGAACAAGGACAACATTGACCTACTTCAGCTGATATTCAAGAATCTTCCACTTTAATTCCGAATAAACATTTGATCTATATTAAGGAAGAATTATAGAAATGTAGTTTTGAATTTCAGCCAGATCATGTCGAATGATCGTTTCGAAATTTATCATGAGATTGAGGTATAAATTTTACACAATTTCTGTATGATCGCCAAAGAAGATCTAAATGTCTTCAAATTGAACCAGTAAAATTTTGAATTTTAAGATCGTGTCAGCTACTTAACTCTGTGTTGTTTATCAACAAATATTGAAGGATCGTTCTTCACCTTTCAGTGGGATTCCACATAAACATAAAATCTTTTCTTGAATTTCAGTCAGATAATATTGAATGATCATTTCGAAATTTTTCATGAGATTGAGATAAAATTCAAGATCAATTAGTACTAAGTTTTACACGATTTCTATATGATCGCCACAAATGATCTAGGTAACATAAAATTCTCTTAAAATCGAGCCATCGAAATCAGAGATTTATCAAGATCGTGGCATGTGATCGTAATGATCTTTTTGAATAATTTGTATTAGGTGTTCGTCATTTATCGATCTTCATCGAGCACTCCAGCTTCAGTTAAAATCCTGGCATATCAGCTTTATTATTGATTGATTATTTGGAAAGCATTTGTTTTTCTATTTTCAACGATCATATCAATGGTGATCATAATATTTTAATCTTCAAAGAATGTATTATCAATGAGTTGCATGGGCTTTGAATACAAACTGCATAAATGACCCTTATTCCTTTCAAAGCAAGAGTTTTTCAAAAATATTAAGAATTTTTTATACAAAAATGCGTCATTGCCAAAGGAATTCTCTCTTAGTTATAGAAAACCTGCAAAAGATTACAAAAATGAGTCATTTCAAAACTCAATGATTTGAATTATATATATTTTTTTTTAACACTCAGACGTCTGTTTGTATTTAAAATCAATTAAAAAGTCTCCAACTTTTAACTTTATGAAAAAGAAGACAATATGCTGTGATTTAATTGTTTTGATGATGGCAAACAACTAATGAATTTATGTTATTTTTGCGTTAAATGGTTTATTTATTTACTTTACTATATTTACTTAAATTTATTTTTTTTTATTAATTTATTATTATTTTTATGGGTTTGGTACAAATATTCGATCACCTTAACTTTGAAATTTAAATTGATTTTAATTGAATTGATTAATATTTTATTTTTCGTTTTTTGAAATTTATGATTTGTTGAGGTTCAAGAAATTAAACGGTTTGTTATAATAGTTGGCGAATTTTTTCGGGGTATTTAGTCATAAGTTCTTTTTAAAAGAATTTTTTATGAATGACTCGTAAGTTTGTTTATTATTAATTTAACTTAAATACAATTTATGTTTCTGGCATATTTACGAGGGATGGATGGACAGACAGACAGACGGATGGATGGACAGACGTTAACATTTTTATAAAGTGTTTAAGGAAAATTATGAAGAAATGTAAAATTGATAATAAAAGAAAAGAAGATTGTTGTGGTGTGTGCATCCCATAAGAGGTACATATAGGAAATTATTGCATATTCATATATTAATAAAAATGAATGACTAAAATTACTCCCCCGCTCTTCACCAGCACAGAACTTAAACCAGAGCTGGTATTTTACATTTACATTTCAGCAACAATCTGTTGTTGTTTGGAGTCTTTCATTTATTATACTCTTCCCTAAACATGTGTCAGATTTTTTATATATTTCCCCTACCTCCCTCTGTCTGTCCGTCCGTCCGTCCCTCACAACAAACTTCGAAATGGAATTTTTTTCATTAGCCGCTTCTATGTTCATTTTGTGGTTTTGTATGCTTTGTATTATTTCTTTGTTTGGAGTATAAATATCCATAATTTTTTGTATTGCTATTGCTGCTGTTATTCACTCTGGCTATAGCTTATTAAATTGGGTGGAGAAGTTATGACTTTTTTTTGTAAATACACACTTCAAATAAGTCAAGTGCGTTTTGAATTGCTTCTTCCGGTAAACTATTTGATTTCTTTCAATATATATATAGTTTTTCAGATTTTCTGTCTTAATTTAATATACTTAAATTGTTTTAAGTTATTCCTATCTCCATTTATATCAAAATGTACTTTTATATGTTTAAGTAGGTGATTGTTTTTCTTCATTAATTATAATTATTTTAAATTTAAAATTTGGAATTTTTTTTAATATTTATGGTTTTATGTTTTTAATTTATTGAAATTGTTAGGTTACACCATTTGTTTGAAATGGAGAAATTTATATTTGGCATTACTAAGTGTTAAAATTAGTGCGACCAAATTTGTTTTTTTTATTGCTAAAATTTTTTATAGTTTTTTACCAAAAAACTAAAATAAAATATACTTTATATAAGTCTTGGCTAACTGACTTGTTTCTTTACCAAAAAAGGTTGGAACTAGATTTCATATTCTTCAAATTGTTATAAAAATTTGCATTTGTATCGGCGCATATCTCTTTCCTCTTTCTTCCATTTCCCACCTGATCTATTGGCACCTTTTCGTCTTATTTTCTCTCTTCGAACTTTGTTAAAAAAAGGTTTGAGTATTCTCTCCCTGATAAGTATAAAGTAAAGATTCCAGCATTCAATTGTTTTTACGACACTCGCTTACAAATAAGTACTAAAATAAGCACTTACGAATATGAGTTAAAAAGTTGTTTCGTTTTAAACACAAACAAATGTTTACGATACATAAGACGATCTTGCTTCTTCTGTTCGTTAGTCTGCAGTCGTACTCAAAACATCACTGCCAACAGTTCTGGGGGACAGTCCCGAACTAAATGTTTAAACTACCATTTAGGGTCACTATAAGTTAAACAATCAGCTAGGTGACTAGTTATTTTAACATGTTCATGTTCTAGGAGAAAGTTAATTGACTCTTTGGACCCAATAACCCTACATCACATCGACTACAAATGGACAATTGAATCTGATACAAAACAAATCAACAACTAGTTTCGAATTTCCCCATATCGGCTACAAAATTTCATTAATGTGATTTCTTTGTATCAGAAATGTAAAATTAAATTCATAATCCTTACACAATCATCGGACGTGTCCGATCGCATACCAGATACAGAATATGTCGGAGACTTAGAAACAGTGATCCCATATAGTCAAACGGAACATTATATCAAATACGTATAGGAATCCGTAGCTACACAGATGGCTCTAAATTGGGGAACAAATTGGGCCTGTGGTTCTATATTGATAACCCAGAAACAGAAATATACCACCGTTTAACACCGTACGAGCAATAACGGAATGTGTAAATTGGATTCGAATAAATATGGCGGCCACGGGGCTTAACATATTTACCGACAGCCAAAAGCCAATTAGGACAATATATAGCAATAAAATTAAATCTAAAACCGTATTGGATTGTAAGAAAGCTTCAACTGAATAGTCTCCCAGAGATAAGGATTACATCATATGGGTACCAGACCACTCAGCAGTAGTCGGCAACGAAGGGGCTAATGTTATTAGCTTTAAAGGGAAGGGAGCTCGAGGTAGTTAACCTGACGAACGCAAAACCATTCCACGCAACGAAAATAGAAGAATTACATAAGTCCTCTTGGAATAACGAAATGGTGGTTAGAACCACAAAGATCCTATAGGGTAACGCTAATGAGAGCAAGAGTAGAAATCACCTCAAAATGAGCAAGACTGAGGGCACAGCTAGACAAAATTGGACGTGCGGACTGAGACGAATGTAGAGCATGTGAAGGGGATAGTGAAACTCTGGAGCACTTTATTTGCCACTGTCTGGCATTCATCGAAGTTAGAACCAAATATCTTGGGAGTGATACTATTCCGGATAGAGCATTGCTTACACTGATTGGAAAATTGTTAGGAATTACGTCCAGGAAACTAAGTTTCTGAACATTGAAAGATAATTTTATTTTTTATATATTTTTCTTATTACCAAACCATAAAATTTCTTTTCAAATCATAGAAATATAACTCCAATTACCAAATTTCGATTTTTTCCATTACATTCCATTTCCTTTACTCATTCGATTATGATTCTAAATTTCCCTTATTTGCTATAATACTTTCGACTTTAGTCTCAATTTAGAACCTATCAAGTATGGAATGAACATTTTTACTTTGATTCTTACAAATTTCGTCATTTACTTCCTCTGCGGAAATCTGCGATTAGTCCAAACAGGTCTTTCTTCTCTTCGACTAGAAACTTTATATCTCGTACTATAACATACACACTTCATGACTAGGGCGTTTATTCTAAGATCTCTCAGACAGTTTCTCTCCATTCGTTAGAAGAATAGATGATAATACTATATAGTTCCTAAAGTGCGACTTTCACTGTCCCATTTGATAACACAAAACTTTTGGTTGAGATTTTCGGAAGATATTCCCAATTACCTAAGGAGGTAATTGGGAATTGAGTATTTGTAACTTTTGCAAATATATTTAAATGAACTCAAGCTATTAAAACGATTTAATCGATTTCAATATATATCTCCAGAACCAGTGGTCAAACTGACATTGGTTTTGAACTAGAAATCTTGGATGTTAGTTCCTCAATTCCTAATATTTTAATGGATAATATTCTTTGACTCTATTGATAAAACTAAACTACTGGCTGATCTATTCGGTAGTAATTCTCAAGGAAGAAGATCAATCAATTAAACGGGCACTCTATGAAAGTTCTTAAAGATTTTCCATCAGAAAGTTGTCATCGTCCTATCCTACCGTTTTGAAGAAAGTAAACTGATGGTTTTATATAATTTCAAAGCGTGCAAAAGCTGTCTCAGTAACAGGACCCTGAACAATAAAAACTGAGTAGTTTCATGGATCTATCATTAATGTTATCAGAAGCCCTTTATGTGATTCTTGAATGAACAACCCCGTCCGTCAATCATCCTCTTTCAAAAATCTCCTACCTTGACCTTGAAAATTACTAAACAAGTTTACCTAACCTAATAATATCCAAAAATGTCATTTAATCCCTACACAACCAATCAGCTATATTAACCTCCAACACCCAATATACTTTTTCTACTCATACACTCCATATGTAGGGTTTTTTATAATCATTTACGTCATCATTAAAAACAGAAAAAAGTATTAAAAAACAAAAATAAAATAATATTTAATTACAATATAAATACGAGTGTATGCATATATAGACAGAAACGAAAAAAAAAATGCATTATTATCTAGCCATTATGCATACACACGTACTCGTTTAAAAACAAAAATTATAAGTAACTAAGTAAGCAGCCAGGTAGTCACTCAGTCAGCCAATGTAAATGGATGGATGGATAAATACTGGCTCTATACAACAAACTTAAAAACGTCATACACAAGGTTTTAACTTATCGCTTAAAACAAAAATGACTTTATTTTTATTTTATAATGCATTTCTTATTATTGTTTTTTCAATAATTATCTCCTCTGTCTTTAACATATTGCAAAATATATAACTATTTAATAGTCAGTTTTTTTCTATTTTAATGCTATTGACATTTCTATCAAATGTTTCATTCAATATTATCAACATCTCCCTCATTATCATCTCTTAATCATTGAATAACGACGATTGAGTTGTTATAATTGCAATTGCCTTCGTTTCGTTTCATTTCATATTTATCCATTTGTTAGCTGCTGCTGCTGATCATTATTATTATAATGATCACTATTTAAACTCATTGAATTTTATACAAAATGTCATTTTGTATTGGGGAGAGAAGATGGAGCGAAAAAGGGTCGTCATTGTTTGATTTTAACATGTTTATTATATAATTGTTATTAGAACTTATTATGTTTGTTGTTTTTGTTGTTGCTTTAGTATAATTTTTCATTATTAATGTTTTTTGGCAGCTGTCATCAATAATTTTTCATTATTTATATAATTTTTTTTTTTATTGTAAATGGGTTTGTTCGTAATAAGTGTCGCCAAACGTTTGTTCACAAAGTTTGTTTTATGATGAGAGTATATGAGTAACGTTTATCACCTTCTTCCTTATTACAAAACTTTATTGAAGTTGGTCTTTAGGCGACAGTTTTTTAACTAGAACTGAACTAGAACTGAACTAGAACTGAACTAGAACTGAACTAGAACTGAACTAGAACTGAACTAGAACTGAACTAGAACTGAACTAGAACTGAACTAGAACTGAACAAGAACTGAACTAGAACTGAACTAGAACTGAACTAGAACTGAACTAGAACTGAACTAGAACTGAACTAGAACTGAACTAGAACTGAACTAGAACTGAACTAGAACTGAACAAGACTGAACAAGAACTGAACAAGAACTGAACTAGAACTGAACTAGAACTGAACTAGACTGAACTAACTGACTAGAACTGAACTAGAACTGAACTAGAACGGAACTAGACTGAAATAGAACTGAAATAGAACTGAACTAGAACTGAACTAGAACTGAACTAGAACTGAACTAGAACTGAACTAGAACTGAACTAGAACTGAATTGGAACTGAACTAGAACTGAACTAGAACCGAACTAGAACGAACTAGAACTGAACTAGAACTGAATAGAACTGAAGCTAGAACTGAACTAGAATGAACTAGAACTGAACTAGACCTGAACTAGAACTGAATAGAACTGGACTAGAACTGAACTAGAACTGAACTAGAACTGAACTAGAACTGAACTAGAACTGAACTAGAAACTGAACTAGAACTGAACTAGAACTGAACTAGAACTGAACTAGAACTGAACTAGAACTGAACTAGAACTGAACTAGAACTGAACTAGAACTGAACTAGAACTGAACTAGAACTGAACTAGAACTGAACTAGAACTGAACTAGAACTGAACTAGAACTGAACTAGAACTGAACTAGAACTGAACTAGAACTGAACTAGAACTGAACTAGAACTGAACTAGAACTGAACTAGAACTGAACTAGAACTGAACTAGAACTGAACTAGAACTGAACTAGAACTGAACTAGAACTGAACTAGAACTGAACTAGAACTGAACTAGAACTGAACTAGAACTGAACTAGAACTGAACTAGAACTGAACTAGAACTGAACTAGAACTGAACTAGAACTGAACTAGAACTGAACTAGAACTGAACTAGAACTGAACTAGAACTGAACTAGAACTGAACTAGAACTGAACTAGAACTGAACTAGAACTGAACTAGAACTGAACTAGAACTGAACTAGAACTGAACTAGAACTGAACTAGAACTGAACTAGAACTGAACTAGAACTGAACTAGAACTGAACTAGAACTGAACTAGAACTGAACTAGAACTGAACTAGAACTGAACTAGAACTGAACTAGAACTGAACTAAACTGAACTAGAACTGAACTAGAACTGAACTAGAACTGAACTAAACTGAACTAGAACTGAACTAGAACTGAACTAGAACTGAACTAGAACTGAACTAGAACTGAACTAGAACTGAACTAGAACTGAACTAGAACTGAACTAGAACTGAACTAGAACTGAACTAGAACTGAACTAGAACTGAACTAGAACTGAACTAGAACTGAACTAGAACTGAACTAGAACTGAACTAGAACTGAACTAGAACTGAACTAGAACTGAACTAGAACTGAACTAGAACTGAACTAGAACTGAACTAGAACTGAACTAGAACTGAACTAGAACTGAACTAGAACTGAACTAGAACTGAACTAGAACTGAACTAGAACTGAACTAGAACTGAACTAGAACTGAACTAGAACTGAACTAGAACTGAACTAGAACTGAACTAGAACTGAACTAGAACTGAACTAAACGACTGAACTAGAACTGAACTAGAACTGAACTAGAACTGAACTAGAACTGAACTAGAACTGAACTAGAACTGAACTAGAACTGAACTAGAACTGAACTAGAACTGAACTAGAACTGAACTAGAACTGAACTAGAACTGAACTAGAACTGAACTAGAACTGAACTAGAACTGAACTAGAACTGAACTAGAACTGAACTAGAACTGAACTAGAACTGAACTAGAACTGAACTAGAACTGAACTAGAACTGAACTAGAACTGAACTAGAACTGAACTAGAACTGAACTAGAACTGAACTAGAACTGAACTAGAACTGAACTAGAACTGAACTAGAACTGAACTAGAACTGAACTAGAACTGAACTAGAACTGAACTAGAACTGAACTAGAACTGAACTAGAACTGAACTAGAACTGAACTAGAACTGAACTAGAACTGAACTAGAACTGAACTAGAACTGAACTAGAACTGAACTAGAACTGAACTAGAACTGAACTAGAACTGAACTAGAAACTGAACTAGAACTGAACTAGAACTGAACTAGAACTGAACTAGAACTGAACTAGAACTGAACTAGAACTGAACTAGAACTGAACTAGAACTGAACTAGAACTGAACTAGAACTGAACTAGAACTGAACTAGAACTGAACTAGAACTGAACTAGAACTGAACTAGAACTGAACTAGAACTGAACTAGAACTGAACTAGAACTGAACTAGAACTGAACTAGAACTGAACTAGAACTGAACTAGAACTGAACTAGAACTGAACTAGAACTGAACTAGAACTGAACTAGAACTGAACTAGAACTGAACTAGAACTGAACTAGAACTGAACTAGAACTGAACTAGAACTGAACTAGAACTGAACTAGAACTGAACTAGAACTGAACTAGAACTGAACTAGAACTGAACTAGAACTGAACTAGAACTGAACTAGAACTGAACTAGAACTGAACTAGAACCTAGAACTTACGAACTGAACTAGAACTGAACTAGAACTGAACTAGAACTGAACTAGAACTGAACTAGACTGAAACTAGAACTGAACTAGAACTGAACTAGAACTGAACTAGAACTGAACTAGAACTGAATTACTAGAACTGAAACTACTAGACGGAACTAGAACTGACCTAGAACTGAACTAGAACTGAACTAGAACTGAACTAGGACTGAACTAGAACTGAACTAGAACTGGAACTAGAATTGGAACTATAACTGAAATAGAACTGAACTAAATATAAAAGGTACAATTTGAAGGATATTGCAGACAAAATAGTAATACTGTTTATTAGATAAGATTTTAGTATTAACAGATTCCCCCTAAATATTGTAAATTAATTTACGACCCTGTTAGGCTTCCTTGACTCTTATAAAACATGATTTTATTTCTAATCAAAATTCAATACTCTGAAGGCAAACTTTTTTCCCCAATTTCATAATATTTATCAATTTGTAAGGTCTAGCATATAACTATTTGAAATATTTATTGATGAACCTCTAACTATTACTTAATTCTGTTGTTTAAACATACAAATAAATTTTTTGGCAAAAAAAAAATGTTTATTAAAATCTAAAACAAATCATATTTTCGCACGTTATTGAATGAAGGTCAAACATTTTAAAATCACTTTATGCGTTGTAAACATTTTTTTAAAAAAATTATGCGGCCAATTTATTTTATACCAAAAACAAACTGTAAACATAAGAAATCACTTAATAGCGTTAAATGCGTTTTTTAGCAGTTTCTCACACTCAATCACTCCCTTTTTTATGCTAAAAAAAACCCCAGTGCTTGTGGTTACAAAATTTTTAACAATATTTGGTTTTTAATATACAAAAAAGCCTGTGATTTAGCGTTTTTCATTTTGTCTGGCTTGATGTTTAAATAAAACGTATGTTAGTTGAAATTTATTAGTCAGATCATGTTTACATGCTGCATGTTCTGTCTGTCTAGTGCGTGCACATTACGTGCATATTTTCTTATATTTTTTTTCTAATTCACATATTCATGTTAAATTGTTATAAACCAAAAAAATAATTTATTGTTTATTTTTTTTCTCAAAGTAAATATTACGAAATATTTACGGTATTTAATAGTTTTTGAAAAGATTATTTTAATATTTTAAAAATTGTATATTTTTTAAAGTTCTAGTTCAGTTCTAGTTCATTTCCCAAAATATAAAATACCATTAGAAAATCTTTAAAATATTTTCTTCTTGGTCAAGGACAGCCTACTACCACCACATCCCATTACCCATAAACCACATTTAAACTGTCATTATGACAGACCTGTCAGCTCACCACAAATGCTCAGCCTTTGCCACAAATTTAAAAATGTTCATTGCTTGACAATTTATTTAAAACCGTTAACAGCAATAACAAAAAAAAAACTAAACCAATGAAAACAACACGCTAATAGTCGTAGCAGTATCGGACAACTAATAATTTAATAAGGCGCTAATGTCCAATAAAAACAATTACATTGGCCCCATAGATATTGACGGCTATAAACACCAACTGAACCAACTATTAACTACACATTGAGCCATACAAAACTATAAAAATTATAAAAACAAACAGCAAGAGAACAGCACCAGCTCCACTAAGCAACCACTACTGCTACAACTATGACTTCAGGCAGCACACGGATATCCGCGGACGTGCTTCAAATAGTAATTGAATTATTGGGGATTTGAAAATTGTTTATACTTATGTTTACAAAACTAAAAGATATGAGTGCCGAGTCGGTATTTAGAATAATGTATTTACGTTTATTAACCCTTTTTTCTGGTTCTCTGTTTTTAAAATCCTATTTGGTAATAGACTTCTTTGTCATATATTTAGTTATTGTTGACAAACGATTGACACTAAAAAATTAATTTGTTTGAAAATATTTATAAACAAAAGATAACATTTAACACAAAGAACGAAGATAAAGAAGGTAAAGAGATGATAAGTAAATATCAGAGAAGGCTTTGCTTATGATATCTAGAAAAAACGGAGAAGATATTACAGCGGTAAACTAGGACTATACTATAGACTAGACCTATAGACTAGACTATAGACTAGACTAAGACTAGACTATAGAACTAGACTATAGACTAGACTATAGACTAGACATAGAAGTAGAATAAAAACTAAACTATAGACTAGACTATAGACTAGGCTATAGACTAGACTATAGACTAGACTATAGACTAGACTATAGACTAGACTATAGACTAGACTATAGACTAGACTATAGACTAGACTAGACTATAGACTAGACTATACTATAGACTAGACTATAGACTAGACTATAGACTAGACTATAGACTAGACTATAGACTAGACTATAGACTAGACTATAGACTAGACTATAGACTAGACTATAGACTAGACTATAGACTAGACTATAGACTAGACTATAGACTAGATAGACTAGACTATAGACTAGACTATAGACTAGACTATAGACTAGACTATAGACTAGACTATAGACTAGACTATAGACTAGACTATAGACTAGACTATAGACTAGACTATAGACTAGACTATAGACTAGACTATAGACTAGACTATAGACAGACTATAGACTAGACTATAGACTAGACTATAGACTAGACTATATAGACTACTATAGACTAGACTATAGACTAGACTATAGACTAGACTATAGACTAGACTATAGACTAGACTATAGACTAGACTATAGACTAGACTATAGACTAGACTATAGACTAGACTATAGACTAGACTATAGATAGACTATAGACTAGACTATAGACTAGACTATAGACTAGACTATAGACTAGACTATAGACTAGACTATAGACTAGACTATAGACTAGACTATAGACTAGACTATAGACTAGACTATAGACTAGACTATAGACTAGACTATAGACTAGACTATAGAAGACTATAGACTAGACTATAGACTAGACTATAGACTAGACTATAGACTAGACTATAGACTAGACTATAGACTAGACTATAGACTAGACTATAGACTAGACTATAGACTAGACTATAGACTAGACTATAGACTAGACTATAGACTAGACTATAGACTAGACTATAGACTAGACTATAGACTAGACTATAGACTAGACTATAGACTAGACTATAGACTAGACTATAGACTAGACTATAGACTAGACTATAGACTAGACTATAGACTAGACTATAGACTAGACTATAGACTAGAATAGACTAGACTATAGACTAGACTATAGACTAGACTATAGACTAGACTATAGACTAGACTATAGACTAGACTATAGACTAGACTATAGACTAGACTATAGACTAGACTATAGACTAGACTATAGACTAGACTATAGACTAGACTATAGACTAGACTATAGACTAGACTATAGACTAGACTATAGAGACTATAGACTAGACTATAGACTAGACTATAGAGACTATAGACTAGATATAGACTAGACTATAGACTAGACTATGACTAGACTATAGACTAGACTATAGACTAGACTATAGACTAGACTATAGACTAGACTATAGACTAGACTATAGACTAGACTATAGACTAGACTATAGACTAGACTATAGACTAGACTATAGACTAGACTATAGACTAGACTATAGACTAGACTATAGACTAGACTATAGACTAGACTATAGACTAGACTATAGACTAGACTATAGACTAGACTATAGACTAGACTATAGACTAGACTATAGACTAGACTATAGACTAGACTATAGACTAGACTATAGACTAGACTATAGACTAGACTATAGACTAGACTATAGACTAGACTATAGACTAGACTATAGACTAGACTATATAAACTAGACTATAGACTAGACTACAGACTAGACTATAGACTAGACTAGACTAGACTAGATATAGACTAGACTAGACTATAGACTAGACTATAGACTAGACTATAGACTAGACTATAGACTAGACTACAGACTAGACTATAGACTAGACTATATACTAGACTATAGACTAGACTATAGACTAGACTATAGACTAGAATAGACTAGACTATAGACTAGACTATAGACTAGATAGACTATAGACTAGACTAGACTATAGACTAGACTATAGACTAGACTATAGACTAGACTATAGACTAGACTATAGACTAGACTATAGACTAGACTATAGACTAGACTATAGACTAGACTATAGACTAGACTATAGACTAGACTATAGACTAGACTATAGACTAGACTATAGACTAGACTATAGACTAGACTATAGACTAGACTATAGACTAGACTATAGACTAGACTATAGACTAGACTATAGACTAGACTATAGACTAGACTATAGACTAGACTATAGACTAGACTATAGACTAGACTATAGACTAGACTATAGACACTATAGACTAGAGACTATAGACAGACTATAGACTAGACTATAGACTAGACTATAGACTAACTATAGACTAGACTATAGACTAGACTATAGACTAGACTATAGACTAGACTATAAACTAGACTATACTAGACTATAGACTAGACTATAAACTAGACTATAGACTAGACTATAGACTAGACTATAGACTAGACTATAGACTAGACTATAGACTAGACTATAGACTAGACTATAGACTAGACTATAGACTAGACTATAGACTAGACTATAGACTAGACTATAGACTAGACTATAGACTAGAGTATAGACTAGACTATAGACTAGACTATAGACTAGACTATAGACTATAGACTAGACTATAGACTAGACTATAGACTAGACTATGGACTAGACTATAGACTAGACTATAGACTAGACTATAGACTAGACTATAGACTAGACTATAGACTATAGACTAGACTATAGACTAGACTATAGACTAGACTATAGACTAGGCTATAAACTAGACTATAGACTAGACTATAGACTAGACTATAGACTAGACTATAGACTAGACTATAGACTAGACTATAGACTAGACTATAGACTAGACTATAGACTAGACTATAGACTAGACTATAGACTAGACTATAGACTAGACTATAGACTAGACTATAGACTAGACTATAGACTAGACTATAGACTAGACTATAGACTAGACTATAGACTAGACTATAGACTAGACTATAGACTAGACTATAGACTAGACTATAGACTAGACTATAGACTAGACTATAGACTAGACTATAGAATATACTATAGACTAGACTATAGACTAGACTATAAACTAGACTATAGACTAGACTATAGACTAGACTATATACTAAACTATAGACTAAACTATAGACTAGACTATAGACTAGACTATAGACTAGACTATAGAATAGACTATAGAATAGACTACAGAATAGACTATAGACTATACAATAGACTAGACTATAGACTAGACTATAGACTAGACTACGACTATAGACTAGACTATAGACTAGACTATAGACTAGACTATAGACTAGACTATAGACTAGACTATAGACTAGACTATAGACTAGACTATAGACTAGACTATAGACTAGACTATAGACTAGACTATAGACTAGACTATAGACTAGACTATAGACTAGACTATAGACTAGACTATAGACTAGACTATAAACTAGACTATAGACTAGACTATAAACTAGACTATAGATAGACTATAGACTAGACTATAGACTAGACTATAGACTAGACTATAGACTAGACTATAGACTAGACTATAGACTAGACTATTAGTCTATAGACTATAGACTAGACTATAGACTAGACTATAGACTAGACTATAGACTAGAGTATAGACTAGACTATAGACTAGACTATAGACTAGACTATAGACTAGACTATAGACTAGACTATAGACTAGACTATAGACTAGACTATGGACTAGACTATAGACTAGACTATAGACTAGACTATAGACTAGACTATAGACTATAGACTAGACTATAGACTATAGACTAGACTATAGACTAGACTATAGACTAGGCTATAAACTAGACTATAGACTAGACTATAGACTAGACTATAGACTAGACTATAGACTAGACTATAGACTAGACTATAGACTAGACTATAGACTAGACTATAGACTAGACTATAGACTAGACTATAGACTAGACTGTAGACTAGACTATAGACTAGACTATAGACTAGACTATAGACTAGACTATAGACTAGACTATAGACTAGACTATGGACTAGACTATAGACTAGACTATAAACTAGACTATAAACTAGACTATAGACTAGACTATAAACTAGACTATAGACTAGACTATAGACTAAACTATAGATTAGACTATAGACTAGACTATAGACTAGACTATAGACTAGACTATAGACTAGACTATAGACTAGACTATAGACTAGACATAGACGGACTATAGACTAGACTATAGACTAGACTATAGACTAGGCTATAGACTAGACTATAGACTAGACTATAGACTAGACTATAGACTAGACTATAGACTAGACTATAGACCAGACTATAGACTAGACTATAGACTAGACTATAGACTAGACTATAGACTAGACATAGACTAGACTATAGACTAGACTATAGACTAGACTATAGACTAGACTATAGACTAGACTATAGACTAGACTATAAACTAGACTATAGACTAGACTATAAACTAGACTATAGACTAGACTATAGACTAGACTATAGACTAGACTATAGACTAGACTATAGACTAGACTATAGACTAGACTATAGACTAGACTATAGACTAGACTATAGACTAGACTATAGACTAGAGTATAGACTAGACTATAGACTAGACTATAGACTAGACTATAGACTATAGACTAGACTATAGACTAGACTATAGACTAGACTATGGACTAGACTATAGACTAGACTATAGACTAGACTATAGACTAGATATAGACTAGATAGACTATAGACTAGACTATAGACTAGACTATAGACTAGACTATAGACTAGGCTATAAACTAGACTATAGACTAGACTATAGACTAGACTATAGACTAGACTATAGACTAGACTATAGACTAGACTATAGACTAGACTATAGACTAGACTATAGACTAGACTATAGACTAGACTATAGGACTATAGATAGACTATAGACTAGACTATAGACTAGACTATAGACTAGATATAGACTAGACTATAGACTAGACTATAGACTAGACTATAGATAGACTAAGACTAGACTATAGACTAGACTATAGACTAGACTATAGACTAGACTATAGACTAGACTATAGACTAGAATATAGACTAGATATAGATTAGATATATATAGACTAGAGACTAAAATAGACTATAGACTAGATATAGACTAGACTATATACTAAATATAGACTAAAATAGAAGACTATAGACTAGACTATAGACTAGATATAGAATAGAATAGAATAGACTATAGAATAGACTAAGACTATACAATAGACTAGACTATAGACGATAGACTATAGACTAGACTATAGACTAGACTATAGACTAGACTAGACTAGACTATAGACTAGACTATAGACTAGACTATACTAGACTATAGACTAGACTATAGACTAGACTATAGACTAGACTATAGACTAGACATAGACTGACTAGACTAGACTAGGACTATAGAACAGACTATTGACTAGATTATATACTAGACTATAGACTAGACTGTAGACTAGACTATAGACTAGACTATAGACTAGACTATAGACTAGACTATAGACTAGACTATAGACTAGACTATAGACTAGACTATAGACTAGACTATAGGACTAGACTATAGACTAGACTATAGACTAGACTATATACTAGGACTATAGACTAGACTATAGACTAGACTATAGACTAGACTATAGACTAGACTATAGACTAGACTACAGACTAGACTATAGACTAGACTATAGACTAGACTATAGACTAGACTATAGCCTAGACTATAGACTAGACTATAGAACAGACTATTGACTAGATTATATACTAGACTATAGACTAGACTGTAGACTAGACTATAGACTAGACTATAGACTAGACTATAGACTATAGAATAGGACTATAGAATAGACTATAGAATAGGACTATAGACTATACAATAGACTAGACTATAGAATAGACTATAGACTAGACTATAGACTAGACTATAGACTAGACTACAGGACTAGAATATGACTGACTATAGACTAGACTATAGACTAGACTATAGACTAGACTAGACTAGACTATAGACTAGACTATAGACTAGACTATAGACTAGACTATAGACTAGACTATAGAACGACTATGACTAGATTATATACTAGACTATAGACTAGACTGTAGACAGACTATAGACTCGACTATAGACTAGACTATAGACTAGACTATGTAGACTATAGACTCGACTTAGACTAGCTATAGACTAGACTATCGGACTAGACTATAGGACTAGACTATAGACTAGGACTATAGACTAGACTAATAGACTACTATAGACTATAGACTAGGACTATAGACTAGACTATAGACTAGCCTATATACTAGACTATAGACTAGACTATAGACTAGACTATCGACTAGACTATATGACTAGACTAGACTAGAGAATGGACTAGACTAAGACTAGACTATAGACTAGACTATAGACTAGACTGTGGACTAGGTAGAAAGTACTACTTATTGCTATTTAAAGAATGTTAAAATATAGGACTTATATATACACTTTTCAAAACTACAAACAATTTCTTTCCTGTTGACATATTTTAGTTCGCCTTTTCTCCACCTAATGTCAATGTAATGTAGGCAATCAAAGCCACGCAATAATATAGTTAAATTTAAATAAAAACTATTTGAATACAGAAAATAAACGGAAAATACCACAACACCTGTATTAATAATATTTATTTCTGAAAACACTTAAACAAAATATTAATAATTAAATTATTTACATGCCAATTATTTAAATACAACCACGTTATTACACTAAGGCCACTAAAAACGGCTTCTTCAAATGTATAAAAGGATGATTTGTTCTTTAAAGCTATTTCACCATAGAATATCTAAGTTTGAGTTGAAAACTTCGTAAAAATTTCACACTTTCAAATCTACCCTTAAACCGTTACGAAAGTCATCTATGTATTATTGATAATATTCACACCTAGAAATATTTCTTTTCTACTTTTGTTGTCGCTATATGTATACAATTTAGTAAGAATGTCGATATTTGTATACAGCACTAAACACAACCTTTGTACTATCTCGCCGTAAGAGATCATCAATGACTTACTGAAAAGATAAAGAAAAAACAAAAACGAAAATTATAAAAAATTATATACAATTAATTTGTTGTATCTACAATTTAATTAAATAAATCAAAACAAAACAACAGGGGCAGATGTTGAAAAGAAATGAAATGAGTGGCGGGAATTGAACAAAAATGTTCAATTAAAACAATTTAGCAAATAATGAAATTAAAAAAAAAATCAATTAAAGTTGGTGGTTGATTGATTTAAAAAGGAAAATAATATAAAAAGTTAAATAAAACAAATTGCAGCAACCTGCTTAATATGGTGTTAAGAAATTAATAGTAAAACAAAAAAACATTGAAGACGAAATTTTGCGAAACAAAAGTGAAGATGAAATTTAGGAGATGAAAATATTATTTTGTAAGCGAAAGCTCTGATATCTTAAATGTCTAATCTACAATAGAAATATCGAAATTCTGAAGTATTCAACTTTTCTACATATTTACGAATTTTCTCTTCAAATATTAAATCCAGACTATATTCCAAAATATAGACTAGACAATAGTCTAGAGTATAGACTAGATTATAGACTTGACTATAGTACAAACTATAGACTTATAGGCTAGTCTGTAGTCTTTAGTCCGGGCTATAGACTAGCCTTTAGTACAGTAGTACAGACTATAGACTAGACTTTAGTCTGGACTATAGACTAGACTAAAGTCTGGACTATAGCCCGGATTAAGGACTAGACTATAGAGTAGCCTATACTACAGACTATAGACAATACTATAATATAGACAAGACTAAAGTCTGGACTAGACTATAGTTCAGAATATAGACTAAAGTGGACTAGACTATAGTCCAGAATATAGACTAAACTAGACTATTCTATAGTCCAGAATAATGACTTCACTATATTCCAAACTATTGGCTGGATTACCATAGTCTAGAGAATAGACTGTAGACTAGACTATAGCCTACATAGACAAGACTAAAGTCCGGACTATAGACTATAGTCTGTAGAACAGGCTATAGACTAGATTATAGTCCAAGCAGAATGTAATTCAGAATTTACACCGGACTATACAATATAGTCCAGACTATCTATTGTTCAGCCCATAGACTAGATTATAGTGCAAATCTATAGAATAAACTATAATCCAGTCTTTAGATTACTCCAGACAATAGTTTGGACTATGGACTACAATTCAGTCTATACACTAGACTATGGTCCGGAGTATAGACTAGACTATAGTTCAGACTATGGCTATAGTCCATACTATAGACTAGGCTAAAGTCCAGACTATAGAATATAGTCCAGACTATCTATTGTTCAGACCTTAGACTAGATTATAGTGCAAATCTATAGATTAAACTATAAACCAGTCTATAGATTAGTTTAGACTATAGACTACAGTCCAGTCTATAGACTAGACTATGGTCCGGACTACAGACTATGGCCATAGTCCATACTATAGACTTGACTATGCGATAGGTCAGACTAATAGCAGTAAATAGTACTATAGTCCAGACTATAGACTTGGCTAAAGTCCAGAGTTGAGAATATAGTCCAGACTATCTATTGTTCAGACCTTAGACTAGATTATAGTGCAAATCTATAGATTAAACTATAAACCAGTCTATAGATTAGTCCAGACAATAGTTTAGACTATAGACTACGGTCCAGTCTATAGACTAGACTATGGTCCGGACTACAGACTGGACTATAGTTCAGACAATGGCCCTAGTCCATACTGTAGACTTGACAATATTCCAGACTGTAAACTTGACTACTATCTACACTTTAGACTAGATTATAAACTATATATTATATAGTCTAGACTATAGTCCTGCATATAGAGCTTTACTCTAGAATATTCTTGAATAAAAACTACATTAAGTTCCACACATTCATTTATTATTTTATTCATCGTCTTTTAAATATACAATGTATGTACATTTCACACAAAAAACTCAAGAATCCACAACATAAACCGATCAACCATATAACAAAAACATATTGAAAATATTCCCATGTTAGTGATTTATTCTCCTCCTCATCCAAGAACAATTTCAAACGGCCACTCAAGATACCATGCCACTTAGTATCGCTTAGAATTTTCTTAAAAATACCACTATCCATCATATACAATAAATAGCGATTAAACTGATCAATTATAGGCGAACGATGTGGAAGTGTGATAAAAATCGGACGATGATACAAAAGTTGATTTAACTTCTTTGCGATCGGTCTCTTTAGATAACTTTGACGAAACAATAAAAAGTCGGCATATTCCTCAAAGGTGACATACATATAAGACATATTAAGGATTTGACGATTACGTATTAATTCCTCATTGCTGCCGGTAATGATGCGTTCCGTAAAGGTCTTGCTTATGTTGCGCTGCTCCCAGAGTGGTGCATCGGCGGTGTATTCTAAAATATTTAGTTTAGTGCGCTTTATGTCTTCTATATAACGCAAATCCGGTTCATAGACTTTACTGGTATATAAACTGGAGAGGTTAGAGCTGTAGTAGTTGGTTAAAAAGATGCCGGTAAAAAGAAATAATAAAAATAAAGCAAAGTTGAAGACATAGTGACGCATTTTCACCCTAGAAGATACCGATAGAAATAATATAATATTAAAGGCATCCTGAAAAGCTTGACTCCAGTCGCATATCTTATAATTTATATAATTAAGCATATTAACGAATGCAAAATATAACATGCCGGTTAGGAATACAATAAACCACACCAGACCATCAAACGGTATTAGCACATAAAAACCGGTAAATATTTCTTTAGGCGCGGGCACAATAAGCACTGCACTACTCAAGAAAAATGTAGTACTTCGGGCAAAATAGTGATCCATGGGTGGCAATATTAAGGGTATAAATGCAAAATCCATGTTAACAACAGTATTAAAAGCATCCTGATATGTCACATTGTGGGCCCACATATCATGGAATGCATATTTGTAAGTGGCATTATAATGCGTAAAGAAAGTTTCGATCCATTTATAAACATAACCAACTCTCAGTAGTTCTCCTTTATGATTGGTATACGAAAAGCACATGGGTGGAAATTCAAATATGGGTAAAGGCATGACTTTGTGGTGAAAATTTCTTAAATGAGATTTATCTTCATATTGATTTAGGGAATCAATAGGCACTATTTTAATTGTCGGATATGGATGATAAGTATACAAACGTTTATTTTGCCATACTAACAATGAAATGAAACCTTTTTTCCAGCTTAGAAAGCATATTCTAAACAAATCGTCCTCGTTTGCCTCTTCGTAAATAATTAAAATATCTTTAAAATGTATAGTCCACAGCAACTGATCCATATAGTCCAGCGTTAAACTTATAGTTTCTTTAGACAACCAGGCTATAGTAAGACTTTGTTCATTAAAATGTTTATATAAATAAATTATATTTTTTGATTTCTCAGTTATAATAAGTCTTGGTACAGTTTCTATAAGCAATATTTCTTCATAATGTTCAGATTGTTTTATGTTGGTATTAAAATTAATTAAAACATTTGTTTGTATGTTGTGATTTTTATTAATTTCTTTTATGATATTAACAACATTTTGTTGGGTTTTTACACTTGTTATTAGGAGAACGATTAGAATAATTTGTGTTTTTTCCACGGCCATTGTGATAACTCAACTGAGTGTATACATCCTAGTTCACGAGGTTTATAAGAAATTGATTTGCTTTTTAAGAGGTTTCATAATTATGCACTTTAGCCCAAAATTATATGTTAAAAAGGAGTTAGTAAAATAAGATCCTTATCTTTACAAATTGATTATAACTGCATATTTAGTTATTATTCAAGGATAATATTAGTAGAAGGTTATGTATTATACTCTACACAATTATAGTGGGCAGCGTTTGTAACACCCAAAATAGTGGTCATACACCCACCTTAAAGTATGCCGATTGGATCAGAATCACTTTCTGAGACGATTAAAACTGTGTCTAACTACTAATTTATAGTCTAGTCTATAGTCTAGTCTATAGTCTAGTCTATAGTCTAGTCTATAGTCTAGTCTATATAGTCTAGTCTATAGTCTAGTCTATAGTCTAGTCTATAGTCTAGTCTATAGTCTAGTCTATAGTCTAGTCATAGTCTAGTCTAGTCTAGTCTATAGTCTTAGTCTATAGTCTAGTCTATAGTCTAGTCTATAGTCTAGTCTATAGTCTAGTCTATAGTCTAGTCTATAGTCTAGTCTATAGTCTAGTCTATAGTCTAGTCTATAGTCTAGTCTATAGTCTAGTCTATAGTCTAGTCTATAGTCTAGTCTATAGTCTAGTCTATAGTCTAGTCTATAGTCTAGTCTATAGTCTAGTCTATAGTCTAGTCTATGTCTAGTCTATAGTCTAGTCTATAGTCTAGTCTATAGTCTAGTCTATAGTCTAGTCTATAGTCTAGTCTATAGTCTAGTCTATAGTCTAGTCTATAGTCTAGTCTATAGTCTAGTCTATAGTCTAGTCTATAGTCTAGTCTATAGTCTAGTCTATAGTATATAGTCTAGTCTATAGTCTAGTCTATAGTCTAGTCTATAGTCTAGTCTATAGTCTAGTCTATAGTCTAGTCTATAGTCTAGTCTATAGTCTAGTCTATAGTCTAGTCTACAGTCTAGTCTATAGTCTAGTCTATAGTCTAGTCTATAGTCTAGTCTATAGTCTAGTCTATAAGTCTATAGTCTAGTCTATAGTCTAGTCTATAGTCGAGTCTATAGTCTAGTCTATAGTCTAGTCTATAGTCTAGTCTATAGTCTAGTCTATAGTCTAGTCTATAGTCGAGTCTATAGTCTAGTCTATAGTCTAGTCTATAGTCTAGTCTATAGTCTAGTCTATAGTCGAGTAGTCTAGTCTATAGTCTAGTCTATAGTCTAGTCTATAGTCTAGTCTATAGTCTAGTCTATAGTCTAGTCTATAGTCTAGTCTATAGTCTAGTCTATAGTCTAGTCTATAGTCCAGTCTATAGTCTAGTCTATAGTCTAGTCTATAGTCTAGTCTATAGTCTAGTCTATAGTCTAGTCTATAGTCTAGTCTATAGTCTAGTCTATAGTCTAGTCTATTAGTCTAGTCTATAGTCTAGTCTATAGTCTAGTCTATAGTCTAGTCTATAGTCTAGTCTATAGTCTAGTCTATAGTCTAGTCTATAGTCTAGTCTATAGTCTAGTCTATAGTCTAGTCTATAGTCTAGTCTATAGTCTAGTCTATAGTCTAGTCTATAGTCTAGTCTATAGTCTAGTCTATAGTCTAGTCTATAGTCTAGTCTATAGTCTAGTCTATAGTCTATTTCTAGTCTAGTCTAGTCTATAGTCTAGTCTATAGTCTAGTCTATAGTCTAGTCTATAGTCTAGTCTATAGTATAGTCTAGTCTATAGTCTAGTCTATAGTCTAGTCTATAGTCTAGTCTATAGTCTAGTCTATAGTCTAGTCTATAGTCTAGTCTATAGTCTAGTCTATAGTCTAGTCTATAGTCTAGTCTATAGTCTAGTCTATAGTCTAGTCTATAGTCTAGTCTATAGTCTAGTCTATAGTCTAGTCTATAGTCTAGTCTATAGTCTAGTCTATAGTCTAGTTTATAGCCCAGTATATATCCTAGTCTATAGTCTAGTCTATAGTTTAGCCTATAGTGTAGTCTATATTCTAATCTATAGTCTAGGGTATAGTCTAGTCTATAGTCTGGACTATAGTATAGTTTTTGGTCTGATCTAGACTGTAGTCTTTACTCTAATGTATAGTCTAATTCATAGTCCGGACTATAGTAGGATTTTCTGGTGCTTCTTTTAGAAAATTTTTACTCATTTTAAACATTAAATTTCAAATAAATTTCTTAATGACTTCTTACTAAAAGAATTTTAACAATTTTCTTTAGAACTTCCATATTAAAACTAAAATTTCTCCCATTCTTCAAAAAAGGGTGTAACTGACATTTCTTTGTCACAAAAACAAATCTATGACGCCTGAGAAACAATTAAATAATACATTTTGTTAAATGTGGTTTTAAATGTTAGTTCGTTTCTTAAAGGTTTTTGCAAAAATATAAATTAAATATTGCAATTGCATACAATATGCAAATGCCAGTCATACAGTCAGTAGAGTTACACATAAACAATTCATTTGAAAATAAAATTTATTGATTTTTTACATACAAAAATGTGTTTTAACACATGCATATTACATGATTTTTTTTTTCTCAAAATCAAGAATTTAGTATGCAAGAGACAAAAACGTTTAAAAAAATGCCAATGAAAAACAAGTAAGAGTGTTATATTCGGCCATGCCGAATCTTATATACCCACCATCAAATCATCCTTATAAATAAACTTTGATATTATCGATCTATGTTGAATCATATGTCGATATTATTATGAACATCAGGGAAATATTTGGAAGATGGAATTTAATAAAGGCTTAAGCATGGACCGAATTAAAAATATTAATTTTGTTTGATCCAATATTTATAACCATAAACTCATACAACACTTGTTTATGTGAAATTTCATCGCTGTAGTCGCATTTGAGCGTTACAGCCAGTAACAAGCGTTACAGTCACTATCTGAGGGGGACCTTATATGGAGGGTGGGGTCAGTTATAGACCGATCCCCATAAAATGTGATAAATAGTTTTTGGCTAGTACAAAACTTGTTTACGTAGAATTTCACTGCTGTAATAGCATTTTTGAGTCAGTAATGAGCGTTAAAGTAATTTTCCGAAGGGGACCTTATAGGGGGGTATGGTCAATTACAGACTGATCCTCATAAAATTTATTGAGAGATTGTAGCTAATACGAAAATTGTTCATGTCGTACTCAGTACTCGCAGTTTTAAGCTAGTAATGAGCTTTAAAGTCATTTTCTGAAGGGGAACTTACAAGGGGGATAGGGCTAATCAAGGACCGATCCTTATAAAATTTGATAAAGAACTTTTGGCTCACACAAAACTAGTTTGTGCCTTAAAGTCATTTTCTGAAGGAGACCTTATATGGGGGGTAGGGTCAATTATGGACCCACCCTCATAAAATTTAAGAAAATGATTTTAGTTCCTATACAAATTTTTTATGTCGAATTTTATTGCTATATATATGAACATATGTTTCTTAAGGTCAGAAATGAGCATTAAATTCATTTTCTGAAGAGGACCTTGTATTGGGGGTAGGGTCAATTATGAACCGATCCTTATAAAATTTTACGAAGAGATTTAAATTCTTATAAAACATGTTTGTGCCGAATTTCATCGCTATTGATGCTTTTCTTAGCCAGTCATGGGCGATAAAGTCATTTTCTGAAGGGGACTTTATATGGGGGATAGGGTCAATTATGGACCGATCCGTTATAAGATTATATGAAGAGATTTATGCTCCCATAAAACATGTTTGTGCCGAATTTCACCGCTATTGATGCTTCTCTTAGCCAGTTATGGGCGATAAAGTCATTTTCTGAAGGGGACTTTATATGGGGGGTAGGGTTAATTATGGACCTATCCTTATAAAATTTTACAAAGAGATTTATGTTCCCATAGAACATGTTTGTGCCGAATTTCACCGCTATTGATGCTTCTCTTAGCCAGTTATGGTCGATAAAGTCATTTTCTGAAGGGGACTTTATATGGGGGGTAGGGTCAATTATGAGCCTATCCTTATAAAATTTTACAGAGAGATTTATGTTCCCATAAAACATGTTTGTGCCGAATTTCACCGCTATTGATGCTTCTCTTAGCCAGTTATGAGCGATAAAGGCATTTTCTGAAGGGGACTTTATATGGGGGGTAGGGTCAATTATGAGCCTATCCTTATAAAATTTTAAAAACAGATTTAGGTTCCCATAAAACATGTTTGTGCCGAATTTCACCGCTATTGGATCTTCCCTTAGCAAGTTATGAGCGATAAAGTCATTTTCTGAAGGGGACTTTATATGGGGGGTAGGGTCAATTATAGACCGATCCTTATAAAATTTTACAGAGAGATTTACGTTCCCAAAAAACATGTTTGTGCCGAATTTCACCGCTATTAATGCTTTTCTTAGGCAGTTATGAGCGATAAAGTCATTTTCTGAAGGGGACTTTATATGGGGGGTAGGGTCAATTATGGACCGATCCTTATAAAATTCTACGAAGAGATTTAGGTTCCCATAAAACATATTTGTGCCAAATTTCACCGCTATTGGTTCTTCCCTTAGCAAGTTATGAGCGATAAAGTCATTTTCTGAAGGGGGCCTTATATGGGGGCTAGTCGAAATTGTGGACCGATATTGCCCATTTTCAATACCAAACAAACTGCATTAACTAGAAGTATCTGTGCAAAATTTCAGCTCGCTAGCTGCTTCCATTTGGACTCTATCGTGTTTTCAACAGACAGACAGACAGACAGACGGACAGACGGACAGACGGACAGACGGACGGACATGGCTAGATCGTCTTAGAATCTTATAAGGACCCAGAATATATATACTTTTATGGGTCTTAGACGAATATTTCAATGTGTTACAAACGGAATGACAAAAACAATATACCCCCCATCTTTTTTGATGGTGGGTATAAAAAAAAAAAAAAATACAAATACTATATGATATAATAAATAAACAAAAGAACTAGCATAATTTTCATGAGTGTATGTAGTAATTTGTTCTTTAAAGAATGTATGTGTTAAGTACTTATGTACTTACTTAAATATGTCTGCCTTTATATGTAATTGTGTATTTGTTTTATACAATTTTTATATAGGAAATTTAAAGAACTTTTATATAGTTATTATTTTTGTAATATTTTACAATTGGCGCGCATGCTTGTTTACGTGTCAAAATGCTTGAAAACATTTTTTTTTATTCACCCAATAATTTCAAGTACTTACAGCTGTAGAAGTGTTTATATAAATGTATTAGTTAAATTAATTTACATATGAATAAAACTTTTAATTTAATTTTTTTTTATTTTTGAGAATTGCAGTGGGTGTAAATGTGTGTTTTGAACACAACAACGCCGAAAACCCACATATTTAGTTAGATATACTTGTGTTATAAACAATTCTCTCAAAACCACTGACTAATACAAAGAACAACAATAATAATAATAACAAACATTTCAAAAATATTTATAAAAGTAGCATCCCAATACCATAGATTAGTTGAAATAGAAACTGGTTTTATAATTAATGCAAAAAAAAACAGACATTATTTTTATAATTATTAAGCCCTTCACTTCAAAGACAGGAGATTAAAAACAAATAATTTTCAAAATTTCGACTCAGAATTACTTTCTGAGTCGATTAAGACATGTCCGTCCCTCCGTATGTCCGGCTGGATGTCCATGTAAACCTTGTGCGCAAGGTACAGGCCGCAATTTTCAAGATATTTTCATAAAATTTGCACCAATTGTGTTTTTCGGAACAGGGCCTATTGAAAATGGTTGAAATTGGTTCATTATTTCACCTAGCCCCCATACAATGGGTGCTCCCGATTTAGACTTTTTGTATCATAACTACGTCAAATATCGACACAACTAAGTTTTATATAAGCATATATGACACTGCCGATTTTTGTAATGATCGGCCCATATATTATATATGTATGTATATAAACCCCCTAAAAATGTCTTACGTGTCCAAAATTTTATAACCATTAGTATAGCAATGAAATTCAGCATAACTAACATTTATGTAAAAATATAATATATATACAATGTATATAAAGGCCTAAATCAAAAATCTTTTGATTTTTTTCTTTTTCCGACTTTTTAATATTTTTCAAATTATTAGATATTTAGATTTTTCCTCTTATTTCTATTTTTCCCTACTTTTTATGACACCCTACTTTCCCTAATTTTTGACTAAATATTCGACTTTTTTATCCTTTTAATTCTTTCCACTTTTTTCGATTTATGAATTTTCAACTTTTTTCCCACCTTCTATTTTACATTTTTATAGCCACCATTTGTAACACATCGAAATATTGGTCATAGACCCACAAAAGTGTATATCGAGGGACTATATTCAATAGTCGCTATCTGTCATTTTTATGAAAATGAGATTTTGATGGCAAAATATTCAGCGCATCAGTGATATAAATTTCAAAAAAAAAAATTTTTTTGGCAATTTTACAGCATTTTTTAAATTTCTCTATCTTAAAAAAAGAAAAATTCTGAATGCAAAAGTCTCTATCTTATCCAAAAATTGCTTCAAACTCGATCCCTTTGGATAATTTTCTGTTGCAAAACAAGTCTTCTTAATAATTTGGACATGCTGAACACAAATCCGTCAAAATATTTGAAATCGGTCTAATAGTTTTTGAGATATCGCTCATTATGATACTAATTAAATCAATTTTATTGTCGTGTTTAACCCTATAACATTGATTTTGGACCAAAACATTATAATCTGTTGCTTTTTCAACAATTTGGTTTCTTTTCCTCCATTAAATTGTATAAAATATAATATTTATTGATTTTAATTCAAATAAAAATTTTATGTTTCCATGAAAAACTCTCTATCTGTTGGTTGAATGAACATTTTCGTAGAAAAATAAGTTCTATCTGATATAAATTTGTGAATAATTTTGTAAATAATGCAAAATTTAAAATTTTTTTTTATATAATGGTTTAGAATATAGTCGTAAAAATATATTGTAAAAGAAAAAATTAAAAAATCTTCACGAACTAGCGAAATAAACAGTTTTTTTGCTCTCCCGAAAACTTGTATTATTTTAGATAGAGACTATTGAATATAGTCCCTCGATATATTCTATATATATATTCTAAATGATAAATGACTTTAACGCTCATTAGAGGCTTAAAAATACGAGTATAGTGATGAAATTCGACACACATAAGTTTCAAGGAGCCAAAATCTCTCTACCAAGTTTTATGTGGATCGGTCCATAGTTGACCCTACCCCCCATATAAGGACAACTTCAAAAAATGAGTTTAGCGCTCATAACTGGCTTAAAATCTCCAGTGTAGCAATAAAATTTTAATCTTATGATCCAAAACCTCTCTACCAAATTTTATGTTGATCGGTCCATAATCGACCCTACCCCCATATAAGGTCCCCTTCAGAAAATGACTTTAACGCTCATTACTAGCTTTAAATATGGCTGTGCCGGATATAACACTCTCACTTGTTTCATCTATATTAACATTTTTATACCCATCTTCAAAATACGGTTGTATGGGGGCTATACGAAATAAAGGACCGATTTTAACCATTTTCAATAGACCTTGGGTCAAAAGAAGAGTATGTGCCAAATATCATCAAATTATCTTGAAAATTACGACATGTAGAGTGCACACATGGATAACATGGACACACAGATGGACAGACGGACATAGCTAAATCGTCTCAGAAAGTGATTCCGAGTCGATTGGTATACTTTAAAGTGGGTGTAGGACGCATAATACGCTCCCCTCTGTAGTTGTGTAGGGTATAATTATGCAGGAAACGTATGTATTTCACTATAAAACCCATAAAAGTTCCTCTTCAGAAAATATCGTTAAAGCTCAACTATAAATCGAGTTTTTAAATTATGCAAAGTTTGGTCTATAAAACACCCTTAAAGGCCCAGATATTCACATGAGTGTGATAAAATATTTCAGCATAAAATAAAATGCCAAAGAATGGATTCAAAAGTATCATTATATGACCGCTATCCGAAATTCATGCCTTGAATTACGACATTTGCTTTGCTGGTGGATATTTAAGATTCGTCATGACCATATATAACACTTCCAGCAAATACAGGGTAATGCCTTGTGCTTACTTAACAACTTATTTTTCCATGACTACTACATACCATCTGCATTACTTAGAAGATGTCTAATAATGACTTACAAATTATATTATATGTAAGTACTGCCGTTTTGTTTTGCCTGCTTATTGCAGGCGATCGTAGTAAGTACTTACCTAACTCCTTATATATAAGCGAACGTGGTAGGTACTTGCCTCCAATGGCAGTAACGTGTTAAAAAAATTATTTAAAAATTAGCATTTTAAATCCTTACTTTTGAATGTATGTTTTGTCTGTTTACTTATCCATTTAAAATTCCGAAAAATATTGCTGTGTGGTATCATAAGATCGGTTATGCACGATCATACTATTTCACTTCTTTTATATTTATTCTATAATTTAAAAGATAACAACCAAAACACATAATCAATCAAAAATTAAATCTTTTACTTAGAAAATGTAATAAAAAAAATCTTACAAAAATAGAATTCTGAATTATAGAAACGGGGTTAAATACTTTCTTTAGTCTGGGCGCTCATAACTTTGAAATAAATGTATGTTATCACCTGCTCAGTGTATACATTTTAACAATCGTTAGATTAATAGCTATAGACAGACTAGACAGACGTCTCGGCTGGTGGTGTTTTCAAAAAGCTTTAATGTAAAACATCTTAAACCATATTTACTTTATAACTAAACTATCTTTATAATAAATCTATTTTAACTTTTTTTTGGGGGTAAATATTGAAACTATTTTAAGAATAAACATAAGACATCGTAAACCCCTTAAAATGTTTTATAAATTGATTTTTTGTATAAGAACAAACGATTTTTTTCTTTTCTTAAGATGTCTACCGATTGTCAAATGAATAAATATTTTTCTAACAATTTTTTTTTGCCCTCAAATTTGTTATACATATTTTTGTTGTTTAGTTATTAAGAGTTTTATTTTGGCAGTTTTTTTTTAAGCTAAGAGATGCTTATGATATTGATACTTATGGAAGCTAAAGCTGAAGAAAAAAAATTTTAGAAACAACAAAATAGCATTAGAATTGATTCCAAGAAGTATGCTTTTGATGTTTTGGCGTGTCAATAAATCACCCAAAATATGTACTTATGTCTTCTTTTCCATTTTTTTTTCAATTTTGCTTTATTTCTTAAAAATCATGGTGATCGGATCAAAATTATTAAATAACAAAAAAAAAAAAAATTTGCAAAAATGTGGTTACAGGGTTTTGTATTAAGAAATGTTTATTTGCTTTTTTCTATTATTTTATCTGTGTCTCTGTCTGTCTTTCTTTCCCTGCGACGTCAGTTCTAAGTGTTATTTACTTCCTTATTTCTACATTAAAGTCATAATTTACTTTATTGTTTTTGTTAAATATCAAAACAACAATAAATTGTGTATTACTTTTTTTCTTCAGCTATATTTGTTGTAGGAAAATATGTACTTCTAATCTATTTTTATGCACTTAACCATTGTAGGGGGCTTTACACACACCTTAAAAAATATCGCAATAACTTTTTGAGGTGATTAAACGATATCGGGTTAAAGTCAATCTGTCTATCTAATATTTCGTAAGTAATTTGTTATAACATTTTTCATATTCATCTAACGTTCTAGACTCAAAGATCATATCTATTGCAAATCGGTTCATAATTTCATGTAGTCCTCTTATATCGTTTGAAAGCTCGTGATGCCGAAATCATTATATATTTATTTTAATTTAAGTCAAGTTATATATTTTCGCTTGGAATGATTCATAAAACCATCCTTTCCACATTTTAGGCCCTTATTTCAAAACAGCCTTAGTTAGGCTTTCAAAACAGTGGCGTCGGTGGTGTAATGGCCAGCATAGTTGCCTTCCAAGCAGTTGATCCGGGTTCGATTCCCGGCCGACGCATACTTTTCTTCTTTGTAGGTTACTTAAACCGCTTAGTTTATCTCCTTAAACACCAGCTATAAGTCTTACAACTAAACCTTCTCTTTTACTCCAGAAATCGGGCAATAAGTGGAAAGAAGAAGACGAAACTCTAATCCACAAGCTTTAAGTTATTTCATTTAAATTTTGTTTAAGATTAATTTTAAAATTATATTCATTCGAAAGTTTGTTTAAACAAGTGTTTCTGTTTTTGAAGTTACTTTAACTGAAGACCATTTTCTATTCTCCTTCGTCTGAGCATCATAACAGGGGCGTCGGTGGTGTAATGGTTAGCATAGTTGGCTTCCAAGCAGTTGATCCGGGTTCGATTCCCGGCCGACGCACATTAGTTTTTATAAAGTAATTACAGTTTTAGCATACTTTTTAGAGAAGATCCTACTTATATAATGGTTTGAAGCAATTTTGGACCCACTCTCAAGAATTCTAGTACTAAGATTAACTAAGTTTTTAGATTTGTGCTAATTGTTCGTACTTTTAAGAGATTTTTTGGCTTAAATTTGAAATTCGGAAAAAGGCAGATGGAGGCAATCAGTTGTCTACATAGACTATAGACTAGACTATAGGCTAGACTATAGACTAGACTAGAGACTAGACTATAGACTAGACTATAGACTGGACTATAGACTAGACTATAGACTAGACTATAGACTAGACTATAGACTGGACTAGACTAGACTAGACTAGACTAGACTAGACTATAGACTAGACTATAGACTAGACTATAGACTAGACTATAGACTAGACTATAGACTAGACTATAGACTAGACTATAGACTAGACTATAGACTAGACTATAGACTAGACTATAGACTAGACTAGACTATAGACTAGACTATAGACTAGACTAGACTAGACTATAGACTAGACTATAGACTAGACTAGACTAGACTAGACTAGACTAGACTATAGACTAGACTATAGACTAGACTATAGACTAGACTATAGACTAGACTATAGACTAGACTATAGACTAGACTATAGACTAGACTATAGACTAGACTATAGACTAGACTATAGACTAGACTATAGACTAGACTATAGACTAGACTATAGACTAGACTATAGACTAGACTATAGACTAGACTATAGACTGGACTATAGACTAGACTATAGACTAGACTATAGACTAGACTATAGACTAGACTATAGATTAGACTATAGACTAGACTATATACTAGACTATAGACTAGACTATAGACTAGACTATGGATTAGACTATGTACTAGACTATAGACTAGACTATAGACTAGACTATAGACTAGACTATAGGCTAGACTATGGACTAGACTATAGACTAGACTATAGAGTAGACTATAGACTAGACTGTAGACTAGACTATAGACTAGATTATAGAATAGACTATAGACTAGACTGTCGACTAGACTGTAGGCAAGATTAGAGTCTACATTGGACTATAGACAAGACTATAGACTCTACTATAGTCTCGACTATAGACTAGACTATAGACTAGACTATGGACTCGACTATAGACTCGACTATAGTCTCGACTATAGACTAGACTATACATTATAATATAGACTAGACTATAGATTAGACTATAGATTAGACTATAGATTAGACTATAGACTACACTATAGCCTAGACTATAGACTAAGGGACCTGAATTAAAGAATCTGATTGAGTAAATGAATTTGGAAATAATTTTGTTTTATCGGACTTTATCTTAAAACCAATACTCTTAAGTGATTTTTTAACTCTAAATTGAGAAAAGATTTGAGCCCAATTTTGAACCAGTTGTTAAAAACTTATGTTGACCAGTAGTCGAATCAATTGTCTCGAAAATGTCTTATGCTATGGCTTGATGTTAAAATTATTTGTCAAATATGTAGTTAGTTTTACATGTAAAGATGGACTGACATCGTTAGCAAATTGTATAAAAAAATAGATCAAAAATGGGAAATAATAAAAATTTTAAAGTTTGAGTTAAACAAACTTTATGTATGAGAAATCTATTTTGGTCCCATACAAAAAAAGACATTTCTCAACGTGTTTTCTATAGTTTCCTATAACCGACCTTGACTTATAAACGTTTTCAATTCCGTGCATCATTTTTTTTTGTACTACTATTTACTCTAGTAATTGATACATTTAAGTTAGTGTTAATAATTCTCAAAGATGTTAATGATCATAATCATAACGATGATTATGTAGAAACCTATAGAAAACAAATTTATCAGATTGTTTAACGCTTCACAAAAATGTATCGATATCCAGTAGTAAAAAAAATGTCTAGAATTTGTTGAGGCGTATTAACAGCTAGAATATTTTCCATTTAGTTTTGTTTTCTTCAATAATTTTCTAAAAGAATGTTTGGCTACCATTAACTGGGAAAATTAACACCATATATTGTAGAAAAGACCTTGAGTTAATAGTTAAAGCAAATACTCTCAGAGTGTTATTTATACTATCTCTCTCTATATCTCAAAACCTTTGCTTGAAAATAGACCTAACCTAATTCAGATTTCAATCATAATTTTTTTGCCTTCAACAATATCAATTTTTTCCATAACTCTTTGACATTTTATTTTTATGTAAATTTCACAAAATACCCAAAATTTGACAAGTATCTCTCTATAATTATTTTCAATTACTTTTCTCCAAAAAAATGTTTATAAAGTAACCGTTTAACGCTGTAATTAAAAACTTCAATAAACCGTTTTTTGAAATTTATATTGTTATTAACAAATTTCAAGAGTTGTTGTATACAAATTTTAATTACTATTGTAGTTTTTGTTTAATTTATTTTATTATAAAAGTTATAAAACATTATTGCTAAGACGTGTTATGAGGTGTAGGCTTTTTTTAACATATAAATTTTGAAAAAAAAAAATAAACAACAGTTAACAAATATTTGCCAAAAATAGTGTGAATTAAAAATAGAAAAAACTAATGATTGTAATACAAAATAAAGTTTTTTTTAATAAAACAAAAGTTTATACAGCTAAATTACTCATACAAAGTTGTTAACATACGTTTAATTGGAAGTACGAATTACAAATGTGGAATGGTACTTAAATGGGGGAGAAAAAGTACCATTTGGTTAGCAAAGTACCAATGTGAGAAGATTATTTAAGAGAAAGAGGGGTAACTACAAGATAATAATGTTTTCACTTCATTACAGGACTATATACTGGATATTCTGGTCTAGCTATTAGATCATAGCCTAGACAATAGGTTAGACTACAGAATAGACAATAGCCTAGACTATAGCCTAGACTATAGACTAGACTATAGACTAGAATATAGACTAGACTATAGACTACACTATAGACTAGACTATAGACTAGACTATAGACTAGACTATAGACTAGACTATGGACTAGACCATAGACTAGACTATAGACTAGACTATAGACTAGACTATAGACTAGACTATAGACTAGACTATAGACTAGACTATAGACTAGACTATAGACTAGACTATAGACCAGACTATAGACCAGACTATAGACTAGACTATAGACTAGACTATAGACTAGACTATAGACTAGACTATAGACTAGACTATAGACTAGACTATCGACTAGACTATAGACTAGACTATAGACTAGACTATAGACTAGACTATAGAATAGACTATAGACTAGACTATAGACTAGACTATAGACTAGACTATAGACTAGACTATAGACTAGACTATAGACTAGACTATAGACTAGACTATAGACTAGACTATAGACTAGACTATAGACTAGACTATAGACTAGACTATAGACTAGACTATAGACTAGACTATAGACTAGACTAGACTAGACTAGACTAGACTATAGACTAGACTATAGACTAGACTATAGACTAGACTATAGACTAGACTATAGACTAGACTATAGACTAGACTATAGACTAGACTATAGACTAGACTATAGACTAGACTATAGACTAGACTATAGACTAGACTATAGACTAGACTATAGACTAGACTATAGACTAGACTATAGACTAGACTATAGACTAGACTATAGACTAGACTATAGACTAGACTATAGACTAGACTATAGACTAGACTATAGACTAGACTATAGACTAGACTATAGACTAGACTATAGACTAGACTATAGACTAGACTATAGACTAGACTATAGACTAGACTATAGACTAGACTATAGACTAGACTATAGACTAGACTATAGACTAGACTATAGACTAGACTATAGACTAGACTATAGACCTAGACTATAGACTAGACTATAGACTATACTATAGACTAGACTATAGACTAGACTATAGACTAGACTATAGACTAGACTATAGACTAGACTATAGACTAGACTATAGACTAGACTATAGACTAGAAACTAGACTATAGACTAGACTATAGACTAGACTATAGACTAGACTATAGACTAGACTATAGACTAGACTATAGACTAGACTATAGACTAGACTATAGACTAGACTATAGACTAGACTATAGACTAGACTATAGACTAGGACTATAGACTAGACTATAGACTAGACTATAGACTAGACTAGACTATAGACTAGACTATAGACTAGACTATAGACTAGACTATAGACTAGACTATAGACTAGACTATAGACTAGACTATAGACTAGACTATAGACTAGACTATAGACTAGACTATAGACTAGAGTATAGACTAGACTATAGACTAGACTATAGACTAGACTAGACTAGACAAGACTAGACTATAGACTAGACTAGACTAGACTAGACTAGACTAGACTAGAACTATAGACTAGACTATAGACTAGACTATAGACTAGACTAGACTATAGACTAGACTATAGACTAGACTAGACTATAGACTAGACTATAGACTAGACTAGACTAGACTAGACTATAGACTAGACTATAGACTAGACTATAGGCTAGACTATAGACTAGACTATAGACTAGACTATAGACTAGACTATAGACTAGACTATAGACTAGACTATAGACTAGACTATAGACTAGACTATAGACTAGACTATAGACTAGACTATAGACTAGACTATAGACTAGACTATAGACTAGGCTATAGACTAGACTATAGACTAGACTATAGACTAGACTATAGACTAGACTATAGACTAGACTATAGACTAGACTATAGACTAGAATATAGACTAGACTATAGACTAGACTATAGACTAGACTATAGACTAGACTATAGACTAGACTATAGACTAGACTAGACTATAGACTAGACTATAGACTAGACTATAGACTAGACTATAGACTACACTATGGACTAGACTATACAATAGACTAGACTATAGACTAGACTATAGACTACACTATGGACTAGACTATACAATAGACTAGACTATAGACTATACAATAGACTATGCTATATGGTGGCGATCTATAAAACATACTTAATAATTGTACAAATCAGTCTATACTCTTCTAAAACTTAACACTGCCTTTATGTACCCAATATTTGTACAAAAGTACCTTTATTTCCATCCCTATGCATTTTATAAGCAAATATATGTAATCGTCATATGTGAAACCTCTAAAGGTGAGTTTGTGTGTTTATGACTCTATAAAAAAAGTTACCCAAAGTCAAATGCCAAATATGGGTTGGTTCAGTTTAGCTCTCTCAGGTTGTTGTTTATATCAGTTGTATCGCTACGTTTGTTATTATTATTTATGTTGTATGTCATGCCAAAATATACTATTAAAAAAGTAACAACAGCAACAACAACAATATGAAAATAAAAAACTTTCTGCAACTGTCAATAATTTCATTATTGCCTTCGCTGTTGTTTTGTTTTATATTTTTCACAAAAGGAAATACATGTTTTTTTCAGAAATTGAATGAAATGGAAAAAAGTTTTCAAAAAAAAAAAAAAAAAAAAATATAAACTTTTAAATACAACCAACACACTGATATATTAAAACACAGGTTCAGTGTTTATTGACACGTAGGGTAATTGTGAATTTTGTTAAAAATTGGTTTCATACATCTGTTCATTTATTTATTAATATAAGATGTAGAGATAATAACCCATTGGAATCATTAATTTAAATTTAATTAGTTTAAAAGTGTGAAAGATTAACAAAATTTAAAATATATGGTGTTCATATGTCAATCCATAAATGTCTTTATTTGGTCAAAAGTAAGGAAACACCAAATTATATTCATAATCATTTATTAAGTCACTTTTATTTAATAATTATAAACTATGATTAATTGAATAATTTTATTACAAAAACATTTAATCTCACGCCAAAAACTACTGCTTAAGATACTTATCACTTAACCCACGTCTTTTTTTCATAAAATATTTATTATATAGAAAAATCCTTAAGTGATTTCTTATTTTTATTTTAAACTATTGTTATAGTTTAATAATTTTTATATTTTTGGCTATCAATATAATAAAATATTATTTGCAAACGATTATTGCTGAAAAAATAAAAAAATCGATTTTATGTGGTTTCAATTCATTTGCACTTTTTGCTAAATATGGTTCGATTTAAACTAAAGAAATTGTGTTAATTGTATCTGAAAACATCCCACCATAAAGTTATGAGTGAAAATAACATATCTACAAATTAAAAAAAATAATACTTAAACGTAGTTGTTATAAATGGACTTTTGGTGTAGTTTAAATTTTTTCATTTCTTTTTTAAGCAATACAGGGTATTTAACTTTATTGTTTGTTTCTTTCACCAATTTCTTTTTATTTATTAAATATATCAAAATCTAAATTAAAACTAAACTATTTTCCTGGCCATAGACTACAATATAATCCAGACTATAGACAATATACATACATACATACTAATATTTAGGCCTATACTATAGACTAGTCTATAGTATAGATTGAAGTACACTTTGTACTGCCTACATAACTACAGTTCAAACTATATATTCGAATGTAGACGATAGTACAGACTGCATTCTAGTCCAATCCAAACTACAGAATATAAAATAGTCCAGATTATATCCTTTACGATAGTCCACACTATAGACAAGATTACTGTCCAGGCTATAAGCGAGACAGTAGTTCAGATCAAATACCAGATAATAGACTAGAATGTAAACTATAGTACAGACTAAATTCTATATTATAGACCAGACATAAAGCATAGTCCAGATGACAGAGAAGGATATAGTTCTAGTTCGGTTCTAGTTCAGTTCTAGTTCGGTTCTAGTTCAGTTCTAGTTCAGTTCTAGTTCAGTTAGTCAGTTCTAGTTCAGTTCTAGTTCAGTTCTAGTTCAGTTCTAGTTCAGTTCTAGTTCAGTTCTAGTTCAGTTCTAGTTCAGTTCTAGTTCAGTTCTAGTTCAGTTCTAATTCAGTTCTAGTTCAGTTCTAGTTCAGTTCCAGTTCAGTTCTAGTTCTAGTTCAGTTCTAGTTCAGTTCTAGTTCAGTTCTAGTTCAGTTCTAGTTCAGTTCTAGTTCAGTTCTAGTTCAGTTCTAGTTCAGTTCTAGTTCAGTTCTATTCAGTTCTAGTTCAGTTCTAGTTCAGTTCTAGTTCAGTTCTAGTTCAGTTCTAGTTCAGTTCTAGTTCAGTTCTAGTTCAGTTCTAGTTCAGTTCTAGTTCAGTTCTAGTTCAAGTTCTAGTTCAGTTCTAGTTCAGTTCTAGTTCAGTTCTAGTTCAGTTCTAGTTCAGTTCTAGTTCAGTTCTAGTTCAGTTCTAGTTCAGTTCTAGTTCAGTTCTAGTTCAGTTCTAGTTCAGTTCTAGTTCAGTTCTAGTTCAGTTCTAGTTCAGTTCTAGTTCAGTTTCTAGTTCAGTTCTAGTTCAGTTCTAGTTCGTTCTAGTTCAAGTTCTAGTTCAGTTCTAGTTCAGTTTCTAGTTCAGTCTAGTTCAGTTCTAGTCCTAGTTCAGTTCTAGTTCAGTTCTAGTTCAGTTCTAGTTCAGTTTTTCTAGTTCAGTTTCTAGTTCAGTTCTAGTTCTAGTTCAGTTCTAGTTCAGTTCTAGTTCAGTTCTAGTTCAGTTCTAGTTCAGTTCTAGTTCAGTTCTAGTTCAGTTCTAGTTCAGTTCTAGTTCAGTTCTAGTTCAGTTCTAGTTCAGTTCTAGTTCAGTTCTAGTTCAGTTCTAGTTCAGTTCTAGTTCAGTTCTAGTTCAGTTCTAGTTCAGTTCTAGTTCAGTTCTAGTTCAGTTCTAGTTCAGTTCTAGTTCAGTTCTAGTTCAGTTCTAGTTCAGTTCTAGTTCAGTTCTAGTTCAGTTCTAGTTCAGTTCTAGTTCAGTTCTAGTTCAGTTCTAGTTCAGTTCTAGTTCAGTTCTAGTTCAGTTCTAGTTCAGTTCTAGTTCAGTTCTAGTTCAGTTCTAGTTCAGTTCTAGTTCAGTTCTAGTTCAGTTCTAGTTCAGTTCTAGTTCAGTTCTAGTTCAGTTCTAGTTCAGTTCTAGTTCAGTTCTAGTTCAGTTCTAGTTCAGTTCTAGTTCAGTTCTAGTTCAGTTCTAGTTCAGTTCTAGTTCAGTTCTAGTTCAGTTCTAGTTCTAGTTCAGTTCTAGTTCAGTTCTAGTTCAGTTCTAGTTCAGTTCTAGTTCAGTTCTAGTTCAGTTCTAGTTCAGTTCTAGTTCAGTTCTAGTTCAGTTCAGTTCTAGTTCAGTTCTAGTTCAGTTCTAGTTCAGTTCTAGTTCAGTTCTAGTTCAGTTCTAGTTCAGTTCTAGTTTAGTTCTAGTTCAGTTCTAGTTTAGTTCTAGTTCAGTTCTAGTTCAGTTATGGTTCAGTTCTAGTTCAGTTCTAGTTCAGTTCTAGTTCAGTTCTAGTTCAGTTCTAGTTTCAGTTCTAGTTCAGTTCTAGTTCAGTTCTAGTTCAGTTCTAGTTCAGTTCTAGTTCAGTTCTAGTTCAGTTCTAGTTCAGTTCTAGTTCAGTTCTAGTTCAGTTCTAGTTCAGTTCTAGTTCAGTTCTAGTTCAGTTTCTAGTTCAGTTCTAGTTCAGTTCTAGTTCAGTTCTAGTTCAGTTCTAGTTCAGTTCTAGTTCAGTTCTAGTTCAGTTTCTAGTTCAGTTCTAGTTCAGTTCTAGTTCAGTTCTAGTTCAGTTCTAGTTCAGTTCTAGTTCAGTTCTAGTTCAGTTCTAGTTCAGTTCTAGTTCAGTTCTAGTTCAGTTCTAGTCAGTCTAGTTCAGTTCTAGTTCAGTTCTAGTTCAGTTCTAGTTCAGTTCTAGTTCAGTTCTAGTTCAGTCCTAGATCAGATCTAGTTCATTTCCAAATCAGTATAATCTGGCTGTAGTCTACTAGTCACGTCTATAGTCTAGACCTAAATATAGAATAGCCTAAAGACTAGACTATAGTACAGATTATATACTATAATACAGATTATAAATTATTCAATGTTGGACTACACTATAATCCACATCTTATATTTTATTAAAAACTTTAAATCTTAAACTTATTCCATTTCCCTGAAAACATTCAATCGAAAAGCTTACGAAAGCACACAGTAAACCACAGATCCATATTAGAAATGCATATTCATAATATTTAATAGTTAAAGATTTTTTCCCTTCATCGTTTAGAAATATTTTCAAATTACCACTCAAAACCCCATGCCAGTTGGTATCCCTCAAATGTTTCTTTAAAATGCCATTCTCTTGTATATAATATAAATAGCGATTAAATTGATCGATTACCGGCGATCGATGGGGCAATGTTATACAATAATGTTTATATTTTAAAACCTGAACTAGTTTTTTAGCTTTAGGTTTTTGCATAAATCTCTGCTGAAATAGATAAAAATCAATTAAATCTTCTTGGCCTGTGTACATATACGACATGTCGAGAGATTGACGTTTATGCCTGAAATCGGTATTATTGCCAGTGAATACACGCTGTTTTAAGAATTTTGGTACATCCAACTGCTCGAGTAAATCTTTTTCGGCTGTATGTTGATAAATTAATAAATTGGTGTATCTGATATCCTCCAGTTGCTGTAATTCGGGTTCAAAAACTTTAGAGGTAATCATACTGGAAAGGTTGCTGTTATAAAAGTTGGTGAGAAATAGGCCCGTAAAGAGAAATAGTAGTGCCAAAAAGAAATTGCGAATTGAACGGTCGGACTTTAAAGCTACCGACAGAAAGAGAATTATTTTAATGGTTTCCAGAAAAGCTGTTGAAACATGAGGTTCCTTAAGCAGTATTATATTCAATAAAATCATTAGTAACAGGAACAAGAACAGACACAGTGCTATAGCAAACCATAAGTTCGTATTAAAAGGTTTGAATAGATATAATTTGGGGGAAATTTCTTGAGCTGTAGGCACCACTAATAAAATCTTGGTTACAATCAAAACTCTACTAGAAGCAAAATCAAAATTTACAGGCACATCTGCTGGTATAAAACTGAATTCGATTGTCTGCAGAAATTTTTTAATATTTGCGAAAGTAACATTGGCGTTCCATATGTCATAAAATTGAAGTTTGATACTTGCATTATGTTGTTTAAGAAATATTTCGATCCATTTATAAAAATAACCCACACGCATTAATTGTCCCTGAGTATTGTTGTAGCTAAAGCAGACGGGCGGAAGTTGTATAAAGGGAACAATCATTTCATAACCATAAAAATTATCCAAATGAGTTTTATCCTGGAATTTGGAAATGTTGTTTAGTTGCACTACTTTAATCTCCGGATAAGGGTGGTAGGTATATATTTTATTATCACACCATAATAAAACCGATATAAAACCATACATCCAGCATTTTTGAAATATGTGATAAAAATTGCGTTCGGCACCATAATAAACCAATAAAATATCCTTAAAGTGTTTAGTCCACACTATCTGATCCAGCGCCTTTAAAGTATTATTCATATTCTCCTCAGTTAACCAGGCCACTGTTAAACACTGGTCCCCAAAATTGTTATATAAAGCGGTAACATTATACAGCCGATCAGTAAGAATGATTTTGGGTATATCTTCGGTTTGAGAAGCTTTTAAAAATTGTTGATAGTTTTTTGTATTATTTATTTTTCTATCATAGTTTATTAATAGGTTTAAATTTAAACTACCCTCACGATTGATTTGTTTAATAATGTCTGCAACATCGTTATATTTATCGTCTCTAGCCATACTAAATGACAATATTAAGTTCCAAATGATTGTTAATTTTTTTAAACTTTTCAACTGCATTGTTCTTTTTCAACTAACTATAGAAGGGATTTCAACTAAATGTCGTGAATGAACTTAAGTTAAATACATACAAAACTAATGTTTCGTTTAAATATTTATGATACATATGTTTTTAAATATTAAATGCATGTAAACGAAAAACATTGTTATATAATCTGCTACTAAACAAGACATTTAGATACAATTTATATCTCAAATTGTAGTTTAAAACAAAAAAAAAAAAAAAATAAATTTAAATAATTTTTATAAAGCTAATTTTAAAGCAATAATTTAATATAAAAGCTTTTTATTGTTCCATTGTACCACCAATGATGTGAACTGTAATTAAAAGATCCAGTTTTTATATCAAATTTAAAATAAATTCTTAAAAATTAACAAAAATGTAGAACTAGAAATGAAGTCGAAGTTGAGCTGAACTAGAACTGAACTAGAACTGAACTAGAAATGAACTAGAACTGAAATAGAACTGAAATAGAACTGAAATAGAACTGAACTATAACTGAACTATAACTGAAATAGAACTGAACTAGAACTGAACTGAACTAGAACTGAACTGAACTAGAACTGAACTAGAACTGAACTAGAACTGAACTAGAACTGAACTAGAACTGAACTAGAACTGAACTAGAACTGAGCTAGAACTGAACTAGAACTGAACTAGAACTGAACTAGAACTGAACTAGAACTGAACTAGAACTGAACTAGAACTGAACTAGAACTGAACTAGAACTGAACTAGAACTGAACTAGAACTGAACTTACACTACTCAATTTTTTTTCGATTTATTGTAAATAACCACTTTTGTTAGAGCATTTATTAAAAATTTTCCAAATTATAACATGTTCAAGCTTCCTAAGGAACTAGTCAGGACATTAGTTAAAAGTAACTACTCTGTTGAATAACGAATGTATATATTTGTATATTTCCATATTTATAATATTCTCCTAGAAATGGTGTAGCGTTCATTAAGTAAGTAATAACATAAGAGTTTCGTAAACAGTCCCACTAGTCTATCATTAACAATGCAACTAACAACATTAATAACTTTATTAATCATTGCGATTATTTTAACAACCAACATTGCAAGTAATGTTCCAGATATAATCCAGCAAATCAATCGTAAAAGTCAATTAAATTTAAATATATTAATAAACTTTGAAAGAACCACTAATAATACGGAAAAATATGAACAATTTGTGAAGACCTCTCAATTAGACGAAATACCCAAGATCATTATTACGGAGAAAAATTACAAAGTAACAGCTTTAAATAAAAATTTTGGGGACCAAATGTTAACAGTGGCTTGGATAACTGACAAAAATTGGTCTAACACCCTAAAGACTGTGGATCAATTGTTGTGGCAGCTGCATTATAAAGATATCTTCTTGATATATCAAGGACTATTATCTACATTCTATAATATATTCCAAAACTGCTGGAACTATGGTTTTATTTCGGTGTTATTGTATCACAATAATCAGCTATATAGCTATCATCCTTATCCGCGCATCAAGGTAGTAACACTAAACGATGTTCAACAATTTTATGATAAAACTCATTTGCAAAATTTCTTCGGTTATGAAATGGTGGTACCGGTAGTAGAATTTCCCCCCGTCTGCTTCAGTTATACCAATACTAAGGGAGAGTTAAAGCGTGTGGGCTATCTTTACAACTGGATAGAAATATTTCTCAGACATCATAATGCCTCCATTAAACATTATTCATTGAACATATGGCAGCCTAATATCAGTTTTGCTTATGCTCAGAAAATTCTATATGAAATTAATTTCAGTTTTGTGCCAATGGTGGTGCATAGAACTAAAAATTATTCCTCAAGTGTTGTTTTGACGGTAACCAAGACTGCATTGATAGTGCCCAGTAATGTGGAAATTTCTAGCAATTTGTATATCTTCAAAACGTTTAGTAAACTTTTATGGCTGATTATTCTCATATGTGTAGCTCTATTTCTAACTCTAATGATTTCAGTGAATATCATTTTCCACCAAAAACTTAATTTTTGCGAGGCTTTTTTGAATACCATCAGTATAATACTCTTTCTCTCGATAACTTTAAGGCGAGGCCATAACCTATTTAACTTCTATTTATATTTGATATTTCTTGTCTACGGTTTGTTCTTTAGTAATCTCTTTGACAGCAGTCTCTTCAGCTTAATTACCTCTAAAGTTTATGAACCGGAATTACACCAACTAGAGGATCTCAACCGCAATAAATTGCTGATTTGGAAACATTCAGCCGATACTGAAGATTTCCTAAATATGAGAATACCCGAATTCGTAAAGCAGCGTTTACACACTGGCAATAACACCGTGCTAAGGATTAAACGTGAAGAACTTGATCCCTCCTATATTTATACAGGCCAAGAGTATTTAGTCGATTATATCTTATCGCAACAGCGTTTTATGAAGCGACCTAAAATGAAAAGACTAGATCAGCCCATATCATATAAACCACTCTTCGTCACTGTCAGCCACCGTTCGCCGGTAATCGATCAATTTAATCGTTATTTATTTTATATAAGAGAGAATGGCATTATGTTGAAAATTTTTCGTGATACAGAGTGGCATGGCATTTATAGTGGCAGTTTGAGAATACGTTTCGATGATGAAGTTTTGCGGGCTATGACAATTGAATATTTTGAATACGCATTTCTAATATGGATTTGTGGTTTGTTGTGTGCTTTTATGTGGTTTTTAATTGAGTATTTTCATCGCAATATTTTGAACTTAATGTTAAATATTGTTAATAAAATTGTAAAGTGATTCAAATGGATGGGTGTCTGAACTTTTTTTTTCGGGGGAAAAGGGGAATTCTGTTCTGGTGCAGTTCTAGTTCAGTTCTAGATCAGTTCTAGTTCAGTTCTAGTTCAGTTCTAGTTCAGTTCTAGTTCAGTTCTAGTTCAGTTCTAGTTCAGTTCTAGTTCAGTTCTTGTTCAGTTCTAGTTCAGTTCTAGTTCAGTTCTAGTTCAGTTCTAGTTCAGTTCTAGTTCAGTTCTAGTTCAGTTCTAGTTCAGTTCTAGTTCAGTTCTAGTTTCAGTTCTAGTTCAGTTCTAGTTCAGTTCTAGTTCAGTTCTAGTTCAGTTTCTAGTTCAGTTCTAGTTCAGTTCTAGTTCAGTTCTAGTTCAGTTCTAGTTCAGTTCTAGTTCAGTTCTAGTTCAGTTCTAGTTCAGTTCTAGTTCAGTTCTAGTTCAGTTTCTAGTTCAGTTCTAGTTCAGTTCTAGTTCAGTTCTAGTTCAGTTCTAGTTCAGTTCTAGTTCAGTTCTAGTTCAGTTCTAGTTCAGTTCTAGTTCAGTTCTAGTTCAGTTCTAGTTCAGTTCTAGTTCAGTTCTAGTTCAGTTCTAGTTCAGTTCTAGTTCAGTTCTAGTTCAGTTCTAGTTCAGTTCTAGTTCAGTTCTAGTTCAGTTCTAGTTCAGTTCTAGTTCAGTTCTAGTTCCGTTTCTAGTTCAGTTCATAGTTAGTTCTAGTTCAGTTCTAGTTCAGTTCTAGTTCAGTTCTAGTTCAGTTCTAGTTCAGTTCTAGTTAGTTCTAGTCAGTTCTAGTTCAGTTCTAGTTCAGTTCTAGTTCAGTTCTAGTTCAGTTCTAGTTCAGTTCTAGTTCAGTTCTAGTTCAGTTCTAGTTCAGTTTCTAGTTCAGTTCTAGTTCAGTTTCTAGTTCAGTTCTAGTTCAGTTCTAGTTCAGTTCTAGTTCAGTTCTAGTTCAGTTCTAGTTTCAGTTTCTAGTCAGTTCTAAGTTCAGTTTCTAGTTCAGGTCTAGTTCAGTTTAGTTCAGTTCTAGTTCAGTTCTAGTTCAGTTCTAGTTCAGTTCTAGTTCAGTTCTAGTTCAGTTCTAGTTCATGTGCTAGTTCAGGTCTAAGTTCAGTTCGTAGTTCAGTTCTAGTTCAGTTCTAGTTCAGTTCTAGTTCAGTTCTAGTTCAGTTCTAGTTCAGTCTAGTTCCGTTCTAGTTCAGTTCTAGTTCAGTTCTAGTTCAGTTCTAGTTCAGTTCTAGTTCAGTTCTAGTTCAGTTCTAGTTCAGTTCTAGTTCAGTTCTAGTTCAGTTCTAGTTCAGTTCTAGTTCAGTTCTAGTTCAGTTTCTAGTTCAGTTCTAGTTCAGTTCTAGTTCAGTTCTAGTTCAGTTCTAGTTCAGTTCTAGTTCAGTTCTAGTTCAGTTCTAGTTCAGTTCTAGTTCAGTTCTAGTTCAGTTCTAGTTCAGTTCTAGTTCAGTTCTAGTTCAGTTCTAGTTCAGTTCTAGTTCAGTTCTAGTTCAGTTCTAGTTCAGTTCTAGTTCAGTTCTAGTTCAGTTCTAGTTCAGTTCTAGTTCAGTTCTAGTTCAGTTTCTAGTTCTAGTTCTAGTTCAGTTCTAGTTCAGTTCTAGTTCAGTTCTAGTTCAGTTCTAGTTCAGTTCTAGTTCAGTTCTAGTTCAGTTCTGGTTCAGTTCTAGTTCAGTTCTTAGTTCAGTTCTAGTTCAGTTCTAGTTCAGTTCTAGTTCAGTTCTAGTTCAGTTCTAGTTCAGTTCTAGGTTCTAAGTTCTAGTTCAGTTCTGGTTCAGTATCACAGCAATATTTGATCTTCGTTGAACTAGAGCTATGTGCGAATATTTTAGGTAAACTTTCTATATTTAAATTCCTGGTAAATCATGTGCCAAAAAGTTGGTAATTTTTGTAGAGATCACACTAAACTGTAACAAGTTTTAAAAAACATAAATATTTATTTTCTTATAATGGCGCCAGTGTAAAATTAATTTTTACAAGCAAATATAATGTGTAGTTTGTTTTAAAAATTTGCAACATCAACAAATATCGTGATAAATTTTTAATATTTAATAAAGTAAACTGTTGTTTTATTAAATAATTTATAAGTAAATGAAATGTTTTTTAAATGTTTAAAACAAAATTAAAAGTTTTACTATTTCGAATACAATTAAAATAATAACAAATTTTGTTTAAAAACAATTAAAAATTGGTCTTTCGAATATTGAACATTTGATAAAACTGTAATATTCTTCTTTATTCTGATTCAATAAAAATCATAAAATTATAATTTTCTTTATAAAATTATAAATCTTATAAAAGTTAATTTAGAAATTTTGTTTATAAAGTTTTGTCATCAAAATCATTTATTACTGTTTTAAAATTTTATAAACACCTCCTGTTTAAAAATAGTACTTTTTATTAACATTTTATAAAACAATAAAAATATGTTTATTATTATTTAAAAACGCAATAAAATGTAATGTGACATACATATGACTTGTTAATATAAGAAGTTAAGATTTTATAGATTATTTTGAGAAATTTATCTTATAACAAGACAATAAACGAAAATTTATAAAAAATTTTTTATGACTAAAGGTCATTCGCCCTCAAATAGGCGCCAATACCTGTCATTTTGTTGACATTAAATAATCGCCTTATAAAATTTAAAAATTTTAAATGTTTTTGTTTTAGAATTAAAAGAATATTAAATATTAGAATTATTTTAAAAACTTAAAATTTTTTGTAGCAATTTTTATTAAATATTTAACATAAACTGCTGGTAAAAGTAATGACAGTGCTGTAGTATTTTTAGCCGTTTAATTAAATACATTATTTAATACTTAAATAGAAAATAAACTTTGAATTGTAGATAAGAATATTGTCTTAGAAAGAAACTCGCACAATTATATCTAAAGGTAAAATAGATTAAACACATTTTTAACATTAACGTGACCAGATGCTCAAAACATACTCTACATAAAATAGACATGTTTGAAAATTTTCAATAAAAAGGGAAAATTGTCTTTATATTTAAAATGTTCTATAACATTTTATTTTATTTATTTATTTTTTTTTGATTTTCTATAAAAATTAGTATATTATATATATATATATATATATATATATATATATATATATATATATATATATATATATATATATCTATATATATATATATATATATATATCTATATATATATATATATATATATATATATATCTATATATATTCTCCAAAAATTTTTAATTAAAAAAAAAAAAATTTTCGAAAATTTTCTTAAAAAGAACTGAACATTTTTTTCTAAAAGAAAATTTTTATTAAGGTAGAAATTGTTTATTTAAAATAATTTTTTTAAATTCTTTGTTAAAAAGAAATGTTCGAACATTTTCTATAAAAGGATTTTTTTCTAAAATCTCCCACAAAAAAAAAAAAAAAAAAACATATGTCTAGAGCAGGACTAAAACTGAACCAGAATAGAAACTGAACTAGAACTGAACCAGATAGAACTAGAACTGAACTAGAACTGAACTAGAACTGAACTAGAACTGAACTAGAACTGAACTAGAACTGAACTAGAACTGAACTAGAACTGAACTAGAACTGAACTAGAACTGAACTAGAACTGAACTAGAACTGAACTAGAACTGAACTAGAACTGAACTAGAACTGAACTAGAATGAACTAGAACTGAACTAGAACTGAACTAGAACTGAACTAGAACTGAACTAGAACTGAACTAGAACTGAACTAGAACTGAACTAGAACTGAACTAGAACTGAACTAGAACTAGAACTAGAACTGACTAGAACTGAACTAGAACTGAACTAGAACTGAACTAGAACTGAACTAGAACTGAACTAGACTTAACTATTGAACTAGAACTGAACTAGAACTGAACTAGAACTGAACTAGAACTGAACTAGAACTGAACTAGAACTGAACTAGAACTGAACTAGAACTGAACTAGAACTGAACTAGAACTGAACTAGAACTGAACTAGAACTGAACTAGAACTGAACTAGAACTGAACTAGAACTGAACTAGAACTGAACTAGAACTGAACTACTAAACTGAACTAGAACTGAACTAGAACTGAACTAGAAACTGAACTAGAACTGAACTAGAACTGAACTAGAACTGAACTAGAACTGAACTAGAACTGAACTAGAACTGAACTAGAACTGAACTAGAACTGAACTAGAACTGAACTAGAACTGAACTAGAACTGAACTAGAACTGAACTAGAACTGAACTAGAACTGAACTAGAACTGAACTAGAACTGAAATAGAACTGAACTAGAACTGAACTAGAACTGAACTAGAACTGAACTAGAACTGAACTAGAACTGAACTAGAACTGAACTAGAACTGAACTAGAACTGAACTAGAACTGAACTAGAACTGAACTAGAACTGAACTAAACTGAACTAGAACTGAACTAGAACTGAACTAGAACTGAACTAGAACGAACTAGAACTGAACTAGAACTGAACTAGAACTGAACTAGAACTGAACTAGAAACTGAACTAGAACTGAACTAGAACTGAACTAGAACTGAACTAGAACTGAACTAGAACTGAACTAGAACTGAACTAGAACTGAACTAGAACTGAACTAGAACTGAACTAGAACTGAACTAGAACTGAACTAGAACTGAACTAGAACTGAACTAGAACTGAACTAGAACTGAACTAGAACTGAACTAGAACTGAACTAGAACTGAACTAGAACTGAACTAGAACTGAACTAGAACTGAACTAGAACTGAACTAGAACTGAACTAGAACTGAACTAGAACTGAACTAGAACTGAACTAGAAACTGAACTAGAACTGAACTAGAACTGAACTAGAACTGAACTAGAACTGAACTAGAACTGAACTAGAACTGAACTAGAACTGAACTAGAACTGAACTAGAACTGAACTAGAACTGAACTAGAACTAGAACTGAACTAGAACTGAACTAGAACTGAACTAGAACTGAACTAGAACTGAACTAGAACTGAACTAGAACTGAACTAGAACTGAACTAGAACTGAACTAGAACTGAACTAGAACTGAACTAGAACAGAACTAGAACAAGAACTAGAACTGAATTAGAACTGAAATTTATTTTAAGTCGATAACTTTTCAAAATTTAAATTTTGTAAAATGTGTGTTTAACATACAAAACTTTTGAAAATATTCGAAAAGCAAAGAATTTTTGGAGAATAATAAAATTTATATTTTTCCCAAAATTGAAACGAAAATTTTCGAAAAATTACAAATTTATCAAACAATTTCCATAAATCGAAAATTTATAAAAATTTTGTTATAAAATTTCTTTTCAAAACATTCCAACCAACATTTTTCTTTGAGTATATTGAGTTTGTCTGCCATGCCATGCAGCATGTAGCAAAAACAAAAATTGAAAACTAAAAATCAAGGCGTTTGTAAACTTACCACGTTATTTGCGTGCGTTGTTGTTGCTCATGCGATCATTTGAAAAGTTGCCAAAATAAAGCGCATTAGAACAGGTGGTGGGCTTGTTGATTGTATTTTACTACTTTGTGACAAAACAGCAAAAAGACGCCAGTCAAACTTCTTAAGAAATTAGAGAAAACCAGAATTTAAGTTTTTTTTTTTCTGAAATTTGTTTTGGTTTCTTAAGAAAATTGTAACAAAATTTGCATTAAACTTTTTTTTTGCATAAACTGAAGGCTAAAACACAAGCCAATAACTTTATAAACAAATTTGTTCGATTTTTAGAAATTTTCACAATTAAAAAGAATTAGTTTGCAATTAATTACACAACACACTTTTTTATTTAAAATCTAGTGATTTTTTTTTAAATTTCTTGCACATTTATCAACACATTTATTTCAATAATTTATAACATCAATCAATTGCAAAAATTATTTCTTAATATTTTCAAATATTTTTTTTTATTAATTTTTAAACTTCGCTTTAGTTTTTATTTAATTTTTACTTAAAATTATTTTTTTTCTATTTTTCAAATAATTCGTTGTTGTTTTAATTTTTATTAGTTTATTCGTTTAAGTTTTAGAAGTTTTAATAGTTTTATATATTTTTTCTAATTAATATTTTAATTTATTTTTAAATTATAACCGCCAAACGCGCTTGCGCACTTTTCGTTTTACCCGCTACATGAAACAAAACGTTTTAAACCAAAAGACCGCTCGTGAGTAACTGATTCCGAAAAAAGTGTAATATTATGCTGTTTGTTTAGTTAGTACTGCGCTGCTTATTTGTATCTGTTAGATAGAAGACGTCGACGCAGTCGCTGCCATTGTAAACTGAAAAGTATCCAATAAATACTATATTCTTCGTTAAACTTAAAAATTCTTCTCGCGTTTAAAAGTTCTCTGTTAGTTTGTTTTGTTTGTGTTTTCTTTTGTTCCGGCATAGAGAGAGTGCTGAATCTCTGTGTTCATCAGTGTTTCAATTTCAATTGATTTCATTTGTGTTCTGTGCGTTCATGTGTGGGGAGCTCAGCTTAACTTTATCTAAGATTTTTTAGTTTTACCACTGTCAGTCAAGATTTTCATGAAATATTTAACTGCAGAATGTGTGTGTGTTTTGTCTGATTGTTGCTGCTCATTTTGTTCTTTGTATATAATAATACAACCTGCATTAGTTTTACTATTTTTTCCCTAGAGTTGTTTCATGTCGGGTGTTTTTTTAATTCCACAATTGAGTGTTAAATATCTTCATTACCCAGAAAATAGACACTCAATATTCAAGACTGATTCGGATTATACATACTCCAAACTATAGTCCAGTCAATAGCTAAACTACATAAGTCCAGTTCGGAAAGTTGAACTATAGTGCTAAATCCAGACTATAGTCCAACTATAGTCCAGATTTAAATAAAATTATATTGTAGGCTACAGTCCAAAAATTTTTAAGACTCAAAATATAGTCCAGACTATAGTCCAAAGTATAGTTCAGACTATAGTCGTACTGTATTCCAGTGTATTGTCCAACTATAATCCAGACTATAGTCCAAGCCATTGTGAAGCTATAATTCAGACTATAGTTAAACTATAGTACAGATTATAGACGAAGTATAGTTTAGATTATAGTCTAAGTATAATCCAGACTATAATCCAATAATAGTCCTGCCTATAGCACAACATAAGTCCAGAAAATTTTATATATAAACTTCTTTATAAAAGAAGATTTTTTTCAAAAATTCTCTTTAAAAAAACATTTTTTCGAAAATTTTCTATAAAAGAAGAAAATTTTTGAAAATTTTCAATAAAAGAAGAAAATTTTCTATAAAAGAAGAAAATTTTTGAAAATTTTCTATAAAAAATAAAATTTTCTATAAAAAAAGAAAATTTTCTATAAAAGAAGAAATCTCTACAAGAGACATTTTTCGAAAATTTTCCAAAAATTCTCTATAAGAGAAAATTTTCAAAAATTCTCTATAAGAGAAAAGTTTCAAAAATTCTCTATAAGAGAAATTTTCCGAAAATTTTCTATAAGAGAAATTTTCCGAAAATTTTCTATAAGAGAAATTTTCTGAAAATTGTCTATACGAGAAAGTTTAAAAAATTCTTTATAAGAGAAATTTTCCAAAAATTATTTATAAGAGAAATTTTCCAAAAATCTTCTATAAGAGAATTTTTCTGAAAATTCGAGAAAGTTTAAGGAAATTCTCTATAAGAGAAATTTTCTGAAAACATTCTATAAGAGAAATTTTCTGAAAATATTCTATAAGAGAAATTTTCTAAAAATATTTTATAAGAGAAATTTTCTCAAATATTCTATAAGAGAAATTTTCTGAAAATATTCTATAAGAGAAATTTTCTGAAAATATTCTATAAGAGAAATTTTCTGATAATATTCTATAAGAGAAATTTTCTGAAAATATTCTATAAGAGAAATTTTCTGAAAATATTCTATAAGAGAAATTTTCTGAAAATATTCTATAAGAGAAATTTTCTGAAAATATTCTATAAGAGAAATTTTCCGAAAATTTTATGTAAGAGAAATTTTCCAAAAATTTTCTATAAGAGAAATTTTCTAAAAATTTTCTATAAGAGAAATTCTCTGAAAATTTTCTATGAGAGAAATTCTCTGAAAATTTTCTATGAGAGAAATTCTCTTTTCGAAAATTTTCTATAAGAGAAACTTTTCTATAGTAAGAGAAAATTTCCGAAAAATTTCTATAGAAAAAAGAAAATTTCTGAAAATTTTCTATAGAAATTTTCTATAAGAGAAATTTTCCGAACATTTTCTATAAGAGAAATTTTCTGAAAATTTTCTATAAGAGAAATTTTCCGAAAATTTTCTAATAATAATAATAAATATAAAAATTCTCTATAAGAGAAATTTTCCGAAAATTTTCTGTAAGAGAAATTTTCTAAAAATTTTCTATAAGAGAAATTCTATGAAAATTTTCTTTAAGAGAAATTCTCTGAAAATTTTCTATAAGAGAAATTCTCTGAAAATTTTCTATAAAAGATATTCTCTGAAAATTTTCTATAAAAGAAACTTTCCGAAAATTTTCTATAAGAGAAATTTTCCAAAAATTTTCTATAAAAAAGAAAACATTTTTGGAAACTTTTCTATAGTAAGAGAAATTTTCCGAAAATTTTCTATAGAAAAAAGAAAATTTCTGAAAATTTTCTATAGAAAAAAGAAAATTTCTGAAATTTTTCTTTAAAAAAGATAAAATTTCGAAAAAAAAAAATTATAGAAAAGAGAAAATTTCCAAAAAATTTTCCGAAAATATTCTATAGAAAATATAAAATTTTCCGATAATAATCTTTTCTATTAAAAGAGAACTTTTCGAAATGGTTTCATAAGAGAAAATTTCCAAAATTTTTCTATAAGAGGAGAAATTCTTAGAAAATTTTCTATGGAAAAGAAAAATTTTCTATATAAAAAAGAAAATTTTGTATAGAAAAAATAAATTTTTCAAAAATTTTCTAATGAAAGAAAAAAATTTCCGAAAATTTTCTATAGAAAAGGTAACATTTCCGAAAATGTTCTACAGAAAACTGAGATTTTTTGCAAATTTTCTATTGAGAAGAGGGGTTTTTCGATAATTTTCTACAGAAAATATAAGTTTTCCGACAATTTTCCATAAAAAATATAAATTTTCCATAAATTTTCTATAGTAAAAAGAGAATTTTTAGAAAAATTACTAATTTTTCAAAAATTTTCTGTAAAAAGAGATTTTTCCAAAAAGGTTCTATTAGAAGAATTATTTTTAATAAGGTTTCTATAAGAAGGGAAAGTTCCAATATCTTTCTATAAGAAGAAATTTTCGAAAAATCTGGAAAGAATGTATTCTTTAAATGTAGTTCAGATATACATAGTTCCGAGCTATAGTAGACCATAACATAGGCAGTAGTCTAGACTACAGTCGAGATCCCAAACTATAAACCTGCTTAAATAGCTATCCGATTTTCCTTCCTATATCCCCGCTAAATGGCAACTCTGCTTTCTATCTAGTTAAAATATTAAAATTAAAATATCTTTAAAAGTTTAAATAAAAATCGTTAATAATATTAATGAAATGTATCTAAACTTAAACATTGTATAGAAAAACCACTAACGCCGAAACATGTTTGTCAAATCATGTGGGAGTATTTATTGATTTATCTTCAAATTGTTTCTTCGTTCATTGTTTGAAGTGTTTCGATTTCATTGTCGGACATGAGAGGTTTTACTGAGCATGAATGAATTGATCTTAAAGTAGAGTTTTATGAATGAAAAAAAATATTTCGTTTACTTCACGCTCAATAAATCGATCAATTGGAGCGAGTTTATGATTTTTTTTTTTAATTTGTTGACCTTGGTTGACTGTCAATTGAAAATATAATCTATTGTTGTTTGTATCGGAAATGAAGATTATCGATTGGATTTTTTTTGGAAAATAAAAGATTATGCATTATGTTTATTAGAAATTAATAATTTTTTGGGTTATTAGAATGAGGGGGTTTAATTTGGAATATGGGTTTATAAAATATTTTGTTGGTATTTTAACAATGAAAACTCTTTTTCACATTAAATAAATAATTACAGTTCTTATATTTTTAATTTCTAAAATAAGTCTTGGAAAAAAATTTAATAAAATTATTATTTTTTCTTTTCTTTGTAGGACTAATAAACTAAGGTAAGTGTTTTGAAAAGTTTTTTTATTTATAACTAAATATTAAATTCATCACTTTAAAATGATCCCTTCAATATTTTAAAGAATTTCACTCGATAATTAAAAAAATTATAATATTCTGACTAATTAATTAATTACTTATAAGTAAAAGTAACAGTAAAATTTTTAAATTTTTAATTGACCAAAAATAGGCATCATCTTTGGATTATAAATTCTAAAAAAATTTGAATAATTTTTTAATACAAATTTAATTTTTGTTTGTTTTGAAAACCCTTTGATTTCAATTTAAAAATGGAGATTTTTTAAGCTTAAAATTGAGGGAATATGAGTCAAAATTGGTCTGGCGACACTATACACAATAAATGTTGAATGTGGAACGCATTCCATGGACAATAGTAGTTTCTAACAGCATCGCACTTAGCTAATACACACACCCAAATTAATAGAATATTGACTAATAGATGGCGCCACTAAAATATAGAGTATAGACTACACTACATACCAGACTATAGACTAGCTTATAAACAAGATTATAAAATCGACTATAGACCAGACTATAGACTATAGTGTAGACTAGACTATAGACTATAGTGTAGACTAGACTATAGACTATAGTGTAGACTAGACTATAGACAAGACTATAGACAAGACTATAGACTAGACTATAGACTAGACTACAGACTACAGACTATAGACTAGACTAGACTATAGACTAGACTACAGACTACAGACTATAGACTAGACTAGACTATAGACTAGACTAGACTAGACTAGACTATAGACTAGACTAGACTAGACTATAAACTAGACTAGACTAGACTAGACTAGACTATAGACTAGACTAGACTAGACTATAGACTAGACTAGACTAGACTATAGACTAGACTAGACTAGACTATAGACTAGACTATAGACTAGACTATAGACTAGACTATAGACTAGACTATAGACTAGACTATAGACTAGACTATAGACTAGACTATAGACTAGACTATAGACTAGACTATAGACTAGACTATAGACTAGACTATAGACTAGACTATAGACTAGACTATAGACTAGACTATAGACTAGACTATAGACTAGACTATAGACTAGACTATAGACTAGACTATAGACTAGACTATAGACTAGACTATAGACTAGACTATAGACTAGACTATAGACTAGACTATAGACTATAGACTAGACTATAGACTAGACTATAGACTAGACTATAGACTAGACTATAGACTAGACTATAGACTAGACTATAGACTAGACTATAGACTAGACTATAGACTAGACTATAGACTAGACTATAGCTAGACTATAGACTAGACTATAGACTAGACTATAGACTAGACTATAGACTAGACTATAGACTAGACTATAGACTAGACTATAGACTAGACTATAGACTAGACTATAGACTAGACTATAGACTAGACTATAGACTAGACTATAGACTAGACTATAGACTAGACTATAGACTAGACTATAGACTAGACTATAGACTAGACTATAGACTAGACTATAGACTAGACTATAGACTAGACTATAGACTAGACTATAGACTAGACTATAGACTAGACTATAGACTAGACTATAGACTAGACTATAGACTAGACTATAGACTAGACTATAGACTAGACTATAGACTAGACTATAGACTAGACTATAGACTAGACTATAGACTAGACTATAGACTAGACTATAGACTAGACTATAGACTAGACTATAGACTAGACTATAGACTAGACTATAGACTAGACTATAGACTAGACTATAGACTAGACTATAGACTAGACTATAGACTAGACTATAGACTAGACTAGACTAGACTATAGACTAGACTATAGACTAGACTATAGACTAGACTATAGACTAGACTATACTAGACTATAGATAGACTATAGACTAGACTATAGACTAGACTATAGACTAGACTATAGACTAGTCTATAGACTAGACTATAGACTAGACTATAGACTAGTCTATAGACTAGACTATAGACTAGACTATAGACTAGACTATAGACTAGACTATAGACTAGACTATAGACTAGACTATAGACTAGACTATAGACTAGACTATAGACTAGACTATAGACTAGACTATAGACTAGACTATAGACTAGACTATAGACTAGACTATAGACTAGACTATAGACTAGACTATAGACTAGACTATAGACTAGACTATAGACTAGACTATGACTAGACTATAGACTAGACTATAGACTAGACTATAGACTAGACTATAGATAGACTAGACTAGACGATAGACTAGACTCTAGACTAGATAGACTAGACTATAGACTAGACTATAGACTAGACTATAGACTAGACTATAGACTAGACTATAGACTAGACTATAGACTAGACTATAGACTAGACTATAGACTAGACTATAGACTAGACTATAGACTAGACTATAGACTAGACTATAGACTTGAATAGACTAGTAGACTACAGACTAGATTATAGAATATACTATGGACCCAGCGAAAGTCCTGACTCAGCATACTCTAATGTTGCAATGGTGAAGGGAGCGTTAATCTGGAATTGTTGGTTTCGGGTATTCGAAATTAATGTAAAAAAGGAACAATAATATTAAATGAAAAAAGCAAAGTGTCTTTCACCTTTAAGACAATTTCTTGTTAAACAAATTTCTTTAAATTAAAAACAAATTGGACCAAACAAAAATATATTTAAGGACATAAAAAATAAAAAAAAACAAGTAATAAGCGAATATGGTGTCAGTTGGCTGGAGGCGTTGTACTTTTAGTAGCACCACATCTCTCCACTTAATGACAAACGAAAAAGCAACAGAAGCAAGGAACAAGTAAGAAATCTATAATAAACAAAAACAACAACAACGACGACTATGATAACAAGAAAAAATGGAATAAAACGTGTTTAACACACCAAAATATACATAAAGGTACTTCAGAGGAAAACGTACCAAATAATACGAAAAAAACAACATAAACTAAAAAACGAACTTAAGAAGAAAAATATGAACAAGAATTGAAAAAACCACAGAAAGCATTTCCTTTCGGTTACCCGATGATGGCGACATCTTGTAAGGCTCTTAGATTGCACAGCAATGGAACAGTGAGTGGGAATGAAACGAAAGTACCACAACAACAGCAACGACAACAATAATATTAATAATAACTAGCAATATCTGTATGTGTAGTGTAGTAGATCCAACTTTACCTTAGTCTTTTTTAGGTACGAGGGTGGTTTGTGAAGTTTTTTTTTGGCAGGATATTTAGAGTGTAAATAACCTTTGAATATTGGTTGATGGTTCCAAGGGTGTTGTATAATTCCCCTAGAATTTAAACAGTGGGATTTGCAAATCAGCACATACTAAAAAGCTGCATTCGATCGATGCCCTTGATGTTAATAGAACTAGATTTAACTCGGATTTCCGAAGCTAAGAATATAAATTTTAAACAGATATTAAACGATCTAATTTTCCTAGAAGTATTGTTGTAATAACTTCTTCAGATGCACAAGTAGACCAACATATACCAAACGAAAATCATTCTGAGAAAAAAGCCTACAACTCTAATATTTTTCACCGTCATGATGTTCATGATGATTGTGACACTCCCACTTAAACGGTGCAAAAATAAATCTCATAAACATAACAAGAATAACATCAACAAAGACATGGTTGCCACTTAAAGTGTTTAGGATTTTTTTTTTTCTATTTTAAAAAAGGAAAATTTATGATATAATTAAGTTTTAATGAAAAAAGACTACCAAACATAAATAAATTATTCAAATACACACGCATATCGCATAAAAAACTAATGTAAATGCTTGTGAATTTAGATCAAACGCAAAATGAAACATAAAGACTTTTATCTTAAAGGGTTGAGATGAGCAAGACCGGGACAAGGCTATACGTACATAGATATAAGAACTCATAATTAGATTGTTATCCTAAAAAGCATCCCAATCGACTAAGGAAAAATATTTGTGATCGCATCAATTGTCACCTAACCTTTTAACTTACTCTCAAGATTCTTTGCAGAAGTAGTATGTAGACTATAGACTAGACTATGGACTAGACTATAGACTAGACTATGGACTAGACTATGGACTAGACTATAGACTAGACTATAGACTAGACTATAGACTAGACTATAGACTAGACTATAGACTAGACTATAGACTAGACTATAGACTAGACTATAGACTAGACTATAGACTAGACTATAGACTAGACTATAGACTAGACTATAGACTAGACTATAGACTAGACTATAGACTAGACTATAGACTAGACTATAGACTAGACTATAGACTAGACTATAGACTAGACTATAGACTAGACTATAGACTAGATTATAGACTAGACTATAGACTAGACTATAGACTAGACTATAGACTAGACTATAGACTAGACTATAGACTAGACTATAGACTAGACTATAGACTAGACTATAGACTAGACTATAGACTAGACTATAGACTAGACTATAGACTAGACTATAGACTAGACTATAGACTAGACTATAGACTAGACTATAGACTAGACTATAGACTAGACTATAGACTAGACTATAGACTAGACTATAGACTAGACTATAGACTAGACTATAGACTAGACTATAGACTAGACTATAGACTAGACTATAGACTAGACTATAGACTAGACTATAGACTAGACTATAGACCTAGACTATAGACTAGACTATAGACTAGACTATAGACTAGACTATAGACTAGACTATAGACTAGACTATAGACTAGACTATAGACTAGACTATAGACTAGACTATAGACTAGACTATAGACTAGACTATAGACTAGACTATAGACTAGACTATAGACTAGACTATAGACCAGACTATAGACTAGACTATAGACTAGACTATAGACTAGACTATAGACTAGACTATAGACTAGACTATAGACTAGACTATAGACTAGACTATAGACTATAGACTTAGACTAGACTATAGACTAGACTAGACTAGACTATAGACTAGACTAGACTAGACTATAGACTAGACTAGACTAGACTATAGACTAGACTATAGACTAAGACTAGAGACTAGACTAGACTAGACTAGAGACTAGACTATAGACTAGACTAGACTATAGACTATAGACTAGACTATAGACTAGACTATAGACTAGACTATAGACTAGACTATAGACTAGACTATAGACTAGACTATAGACTATACATAGAGACTAGACTATAGACTAACTATAGACTAGACTATAGACTAGACTATAGACTAGACTATAGACTAGACTATAGACTAGACTAGAGACTAGACTATAGACTAGACTATAGACTAGACTATAGACTAGACTATAGACTAGACTAGACTAGACTAGACTAACCTATAGAACTAGACTATAGACTAGACTATAGACTAGACGATAGACCTAGACGATGAGCACTAGACTATAAGACTAGACTAATAGACGAGACTATAGACTAGACTATAGACTAGACTATAGACTATACTATAGACTAGACTATGACTAGACTATAGACTAGACTATAGACTAGACTATAGACTAGACTATAGACGAGACTATAGACTAGACTATAGACTAGACTCTACTAGACTATAGACTAGACTATAGACTAGAACTATAGAACTAAGAACTATAGACTAGACATAGACTAGACTAGACTATAGACTAGACTATAGGACTAGACTATAGACTAGACTATAGACTAGACTATAGAATAGACTATAGACTAGACTATAGACTAAGTCTATAGACTAGACTATAGACTAGACTAGACTAGACTATAACTAGACTATAGACTATAGACTAGACTAGACATAGACTAGACTATAGACTAGACTATAGACTAGACTATAGACTAGACTATAGACTATACTATAGACTAGACTATAGACTAGACTATAGACTAGACTATAGACTAGACTAGAGACTAGACTATAGACTAGACTATAGACTAGACTATAGACTAGACTATAGACTAGACTATAGACTAGACTAGACTATAGACTAGACTATAGACTAGACTATAGACTAGACTATAGACTAGACTATAGACTAGACTATAGACTAGACTATAGACTAGACTATAGACTAGACTATAGACTAGACTATAGACTAGACTATAGACTAGACTATAGACTAGACTATAGACTAGACTATAGACTAGACTATAGACTAGACTATAGACTAGACTATAGACTAGACTATAGACTAGACTATAGACTAGACTATAGACTAGACTATAGACTAGACTATAGACTAGACTATAGACTAGACTATAGACTAGACTATAGACTAGACTATAGACTAGACTATAGACTAGACTATAGAAGACTATAGACTAGACTATAGACTAGACTATAGACTAGACTATAGACTAGACTATAGACTAGACTATAGACTAGACTATAGACTAGACTATAGACTAGACTATAGACTAGACTATAGACTAGACTATAGACTAGACTATAGACTAGACTATAGACTAGACTATAGACTAGACTATAGACTAGACTATAGACTAGACTATAGACTAGACTATAGACTAGACTATAGACTAGACTATAGACTAGACTATAGACTAGACTATAGACTAGACTATAGACTAGACTATAGACTAGACTATAGACTAGACTATAGACTAGACTATAGACTAGACTATAGACTAGACTATAGACTAGACTATAGACTAGACTATAGACTAGACTATAGACTAGACTATAGACTAGACTATAGACTAGACTATAGACTAGACTATAGACTAGACTATAGACTAGACTATAGACTAGACTATAGACTAGACTATAGACTAGACTATAGACGAGACTAATAGCTAGACTATAGACGAGACTATAGACTAGACATAGACTAGAACTAATAGACTAGACTATAGACTTAGACTATAGACTAGACTATAGACTAGACTATAGACTATACTATAGACTAGACTATAGACTAGACTATAGACTAGGCTATAGACTAGACTATAGACTAGGACTTATAGACTAGACTAGAGACTAGACTACTATACATAGACTAGGTATGACTAGACTATAGACTAGACTATAGACTAGACTAGACTACTATAGACTAACTATAACTAGACTATAGACTAGACTATAGACTAGACTATAATAGACTATAGACTAGACGATAACTAGACATAGACTAGACTATAGACTAGACTATAGACTAGACTATAGACTAGACTATAGACTAGACTATAGACTAGACTATAGTCTATATACTAAACTATAGACTAGACTATAGTCTATATACCAGACTATAGACTAGACTATAGACTAGACCTGGTCTATATCCCTCTGGTGTTACAAGAATGTGCAAGTTCTTAGATTAATTCATAGCAATATTACTATATTCGATTCATAGTTTACTTGCGCACTCTCCTTTAAATATGATAAAGCCATAAACATACACCTAAATATATATTAAATTAAATAGTTAAGATTTTGTTTTATCATAACATCATCAACAGAACCACCCACCAACATCACTATCGCCATCAACACCGCCACCATAACTAACTGCAATCATCGTCCTCATCATAAACATTTTAATCCTTTTGTAAAATATTCAAACTCAGTTGGTAACTCTTTTTGCTGTTTCCTCGTACAATTCTGTGATTTTTTTGTAGTTGTTTTAGTTGCCTGATAAAAAGGAAACAACTTAAAGTGACTTTTCTATGAATCTGTCTGTCCGACCGTTTGTAACTCTTCCTCTCTGTCTCTTTATAAAAACATCTATGTATATTTGCAGCAACATTTGTTAAATGTTAGTGTTGGTATTAGTGTAAATGTTGTTTTATGTATATGAATGTGTGTGCTTAAGAGTAGCATAATACCAGCTGTAAAGAATGACAACACTTTAAATACCATTTCCTTGGCTCTAGTCACGTTCGTTGAAGCATCCGAACGGCTTTTGTCTCTTTATTTAGAAATTATGCAAAAGGCAATTAAAATGCTTGTAATACACTTGTTAGTGTAAAATCATGCCACACCACTACAACTTCTACTACTATTTCCACTACTACATAGCTACTATACATCTCTCTACTTTACACTATTCGGGGAAATTGGTAGGAGTGACAGCTTACTATTTATCTTTTTATCCTACTTTTTTCTTAAAGACGACAAGTGTTATTTTTATTATTAGTTACTTTCACTTCAACAAACACCCACGTTTGTTTCCTTTAGCTCCAATGACTTTTGTATGAGTAATTTGAATTTTATGAAATGTGTTTTAATGTTTAATACTCGCATATAAAGAGTGGTTAAGTTTTAATTTGAATAATTTTGTTTGAAATTTATGAAATACTTTTTATGTAAAGAATATCATAAACTAAACTATTTTAGGTGAGAATAAAAATCAAAATATGTTTAAAAGCTTTAAATAAGTAATTCATAATACATAAGTATGTATCTAAGTCGATACATTTTCATTTACTTTTTCAATTTTTTCTATCTGTTCTAAAAATAAAAGCAGTCTATGTTCATTACTATAGTGGCCTTTTGAATAACTCTCCAGCCTATATAGAACTAACTAGAACTGAACTAGAACTGAACTAGAACTGACTACTAGAACTGACTAGAACTGAACTAGAACTGACTAGAACTGAACTAGAACTGAACTAGAACTGAACTAGAACTGAACTAGAACTGAACTAGAACTGAACTAGAACTCTGAACTAGAACTGAACTAGAACTGAACTAGAACTGAACTAGAACTGAACTAGAACTGAACTAGAACTGAACTAGAACTGAACTAGAACTGAACTAGAACTGAACTAGAACTGAACTAGAACTGAACTAGAACTGAACTAGAACTGAACTAGAGCTGAACTAGAACTGAACTAGAACTGAACTGGAACTGAACTAGAACTGAACTAGAACTGAACTAGAACTGAATTAGAACTGAACTAGAACTGAACTAGAACTGAACTAGAACTGAACTAGAACTGAACTAGAACTGAACTAGAACTGAACTAGAACTGAACTAGAACTGAACTAGAACTGAACTAGAACTGAACTAGAACTGAACTAGAACTGAACTAGAACTGAACTAGAACTGAACTAGAACTGAACTAGAACTGAACTAGAACTGAACTAGAACTGAACTAGAAGAACTGAACTAGAACTGAACTAGAACTGAACTAGAACTGAACTAGAACTGAACTAGAACTGAACTAGAACTGAACTAGAACATGAACTAGAACTGAACTAGAACTGAACTAGAACTGAACTAGAACTGAACTAGAACTGAACTAGAACTGAACTAGAACTGAACTAGAACTGAACTAGAACTGAACTAGAACTGAACTAGAACTGAAACTAGAACTGAACTAACTGAACTAGAACTGAACTAGAACTGAACTAGAACTGAAACTAGAACTGAACTAGAACTGAACTAGAACTGAACTAGAACTGAACTAGAACTGAACTAGAACTGAACTAGAACTGAACTAGAACTGAACTAGAACTGAACTAGAACTGAACTAGAACTGAACTAGAACTGAACTAGAACTGAACTAGAACTGAACTAGAACTGAACTAGAACTGAACTAGAACTGAACTAGAACTGAACTAGAACTGACTAGAACTGAACTAGAACTGAACTAGAACTGAACTAGAACTGACTAGAACTGAACTAGAACTGAACTAGAACTAACTAGAACTGAACTAGAACGGAAATAGAACTGAACTAGAACTGAACTAGAACTGAACTAGAACTGAACTAGAACTGAACTAGAACTGAACTATAACTGAACTATAACTGAACTAGAACTGAACTATAACTGAACTATAACTGAACTAGAACTGAACTAGAACTGAACTGGAACTGAACTAGAACTGAACTAGAACTGAACTAGAACTGAACTAGAACTGAACTAGAACTGAACTAGAACTGAACTAGAACTGAACTAGAACTGAACTAGAACTGAACTAGAACTGAACTAGAACTGAACTAGAACTGAACTAGAACTGAACTAGAACTGAACTAGAACTGAACTAGAACTGAACTAGAACTGAACTAGAACTGAACTAGAACTGAACTAGAACTGAACTAGAACTGAACTAGAAACTAGAACTGAACTAGAAAGAACTGAACTAGAACTGAACTAGAACTGAACTAGAACTGAACTAGAACTGAACTAGAACTGAACTAGAACTGAACTAGAACTGAACTAGAACTGAACTAGAACTGAACTAGAACTGAACTAGAACTGAACTAGAACTGAACTAGAACTGAACTAGAACTAGAACTGAACTAGAACTGAACTAGAACTGAACTAGAACTGAACTAGAACTGAACTAGAACTGAACTAGAACTGAACTAGAACTGAACTAGAACTGAACTAGAACTGAACTAGAACTGAACTAGAACTGAACTAGAACTGAACTAGAACTGAACTAGAACTGAACTAGAACTGAACTAGAACTGAACTAGAACTGAACTAGAACTGAACTAGAACTGAACTAGAACTGAACTAGAACTGAACTAGAACTGAACTAGAACTGAACTAGAACTGAACGAGAACTGAACTAGAACTGAACTAGAACTGAACTAGAACTGAACTAGAACTGAACTAGAACTGAACTAGAACTGAACTAGAACTGAACTAGAACTGAACTAGAACTGAACTAGAACTGAACTAGAACTGAACTAGAACTGAACTAGAACTGAACTAGAACTGAACTAGAACTGAACTAGAACTGAACTAGAACTGAACTAGAACTGAACTAGAACTGAACTAGAACTGAACTAAAACTAAACTAGAACTGAAACAATTGGCAGAATATCCTTTGTTCTCAATACAATTGTGCTCTGACATTTTTTATTTTTTTTTTTATTATTTTTTATTATTTTTTTTAATTATTTCATCGATAACATATTTTTATTACCTGCTGGTTGAGGCGTTAACAAAATTCCTTCTTTTATTTAATTACTACCACAAAACAATTTTTAAAATTTTCTTATAATATTTTAATGGTGTTTATGTGTGTAAAAGATTTCATCTAGCCAACATACTAAGTTGTTTGTACAATCCTAGTCTCTACTTTTTATTCTTTTGGTTGCAACAACTGTAAATAAACCTTAAACCTGGTCATAAACTTGACTTTATAAGCTTTAAAGATTAAATGGTAAAAAAGGTGTACGTATCAACGTTTAACCGTACTTATGTACGTACATACATACGTAAGTAAACGTACGTAAGTAAGTACGAACAAACAAATTGACTTTAAGCACACGAATCTACACATAAAGTCCAATAGCAACAACAATGGATACAGTGATAGTACTTTCGTAAAGTACTTACGTACTTGTAAGTTTGAAAATAAAATGAGACGAATTATGCAAAATATCTAAGAATGTTCGTATACATGAATTTATGCTGGTGTATGTATGTGTTAGTGTTTATATATGTAACTAAATGCAAATATTTATGCAAATATTAGACATTATAAGTACTAAAAGACATGTTGTATGGATGTTTAATGTTGCAAAAGAAAAAGACAACTGTTGAAGATTTTACTACAATTTTATTACTTTATTTGCTTTTCTGAGTTTTTATATTTTTACTATTAGATATGTTTTATTATTATTAAAATATCTTTAGTTATAATTTCGTTCGTTTTAAAGGGCCCCCTTGTGGCAGCTCTTGTAATTTAAGATATTTTCTGTGATACAATAGTGTGTATTACAATAGTGTGTATTACAAATGCGAACCACACGCGTTATGTGTTTATTTAATAATTGAAATTTGAAAAAATTTTAAAGTTTTTGCTTGTTTAAAATAATAGAAATTTATTTTTAAAATGATATGAGTCTAGACAACTTTTCTATAGGTTAAGTTGCTGTTGTGCAGACAACTTTTCTATAGAAAAAAGTTGATCTATTCAGGATAACTTTTCTATAGAAAGAGTTGTGTTAATCTATACAGCTTTTCCGTAAGAAAAGTTGCTCAAGACTACAATATTCTATAGAAAAAGTTGCTCTAGCCTGACAACATTTATATATATAAAAAGTTGATGAAGTCAAGACAACTTTTATATAGAAAAAGTAGTACTTGTCTAGACAACTTTTCTATAAAAAAGGGGCAGTTGTCCAGACATCTTTTCTCTAGCCTGACAACATTTATATATATAAAAAGTTGCTGAAGTCAAGACAACTTTTATATAGAAAAAGTAGTACTTGTCTAGACAACTTTTCTATAGAAAAAGGGGCAGTTGTCCAGACATCTTTTCTGTAGAAACAGATGCTCTTATCTGAATAAAAAGTTGCACTAGTCTGGATAAATTTTGTATAGAAAATGTTGATCAAGTCAAGAAAACTTTTCTATAGAAAAAGTTGCTCTAGTCTTGACAACTTTCCTTTAGACAAAGTTGCTCTAGTTTAGAAAAAATTTTTATAGAAATATTTGCTCAACTTTAGACAACATTCTATAGAAAATGTTTCTCTAGTCTAGACAAGTTTTCTATAAAAAAATGTTTATATAATCTAGACAAATTTTCTACAGAAAAGGTTGCTCAAGACTATACAAATTTTCTATAGAAAAAGTGTCTCCAGTCTGGACAATTATTCTATAAAAAAATAGTTCTAGAAAATTTGGCTTTAGTCTAATCAACTTTTCTATAGAAAAAGTTGCTCTAAACTGGATTAATTTTCTATAGAAAAAGTTGCTGTTGCTTAGACAACTTTCCTAAAGAAAAGGTATTTCTAGCTTAGACAACTTTTCTATAGAAAAAATTGTTCTAGCTTAGCTACTTTTCTTTAGAAAAAGTTACTCTAGCTTAGACAACTTTTTTATAGAAAAAGTTGCTCTAGCTTAGACAACTTTTCTTTAGAAAAAGTTGCTCTAGCTGAGACAACTTTTTTATAGAAAAAGTTGCTCTAGTCTATGCAACTTTTATATATAAAAGCTGATCTAGTCCAGATAACTCTTCTATAGACTAGACTCTATTCTATAGAAAAAATTGTTCTAGAAAATGTTGCTTTAGTCTAACCAACTTTTCTATAGAAAAAGTTGCTCTAGTCTGGATTAATTTTCCATAGAAAAAGTTGCTGTAGCTTAGACAAAAAAGTTGCTCTAGCTTAGACAACTTTTTTGAAGCTGATCTAGTCCAGTCAACTCTTCTATAGACTAGACTCTATTCTATAGAAAAAATTGTTCTAGAAAATGTTGCTTTAGTCGAACCAACTTTTCTATAGAAAAAGTGGCTCTACTCGGGAAAACTTTTCTATAAAAAAAGTTGATGTAGCAAAGACAACTTTTCTAAAGAAAAAGTAGCTCAAGCTTAAACAACTTTTCTATAGAAAAAGTTGCACTAGCTTAGACAACTTTTCTATAGAAAAAGTTGCTCTAGCATAGAAAACTTTTTTATAGAAAAAGTTGCTCTAGCTTAGACAACATTTCTATAGAAAAAGTTGCTCTAGCTTAGACATCTTTCTTTAAAAAAAGTTGCTCTAGCTTAGACAACTTTTCTATAGAAAAAGTTGCTCTAGCTTAAACAACTTTTTTTATAGAAAAAGCTGATGTAGTCCAGGCAACTCTTCTATAGAAAAAGTACTCTGGAAAATGAAGAAACAGTTGCTTTAGTCTAGACAACTCTTCTATGGAAAAAGTTGTTTTAGTTGTGACAACTTTTCTGTAGAAAATGTTGCTTCAGTCTAAACATCTTTTCTATAGAAAGAGTTGCTCTTGTCTAGGCAACTTTTCCATAGAAAAGATGCTCTAATTTGAATAACTTTTCCATAAAAACTGTTGCTCGAGTTTAGACAGTTTTTCTATAGAAACAGTTGCTCTATTTTTTCTATAGAAAAAGTTACTCTAGCATAGACAATTCTTCTATACAAAAGGTTGCTTTGGTCTTGATAACTTTTCCATAGAAAAAGTTTCTCTAATGAAGACAATTTTTCCATAGAATACCTTTCTCTAATCTTTACAAAGTATAATTAGTTGTTCTAGTGTAGACAAATTTTCTATAGAAAAATTTAATCTAGAGCATAACTTTTTTCTGCTAGATACAGTGTTGGGTATAAACAATTCGTTTTGAATGAATTTTAAAATTTTAATTCCATCCAACAATTTTATGCTAAAAGAAAATAATACATAAATTTAACTCGTGCATTAAAATTGTCAAAATAACTCAATCAATAATACATTTGTAAGTGACTATTAGTTAAAAAAAGAAAAACATTTAAATATTCTTTTTCCCCAAATTATTGTGTTAATGAATATGAACAATAATGTACAAGAAAAAGAAAAATAAAATATTTCAATGCGTACATATAACGGTGCGTGAGATATCAACATCGTTTGTTGTTGTAGGCGGTATAAAACGTTTAATTCAGTTTTCAATTGTCGAAGAGTAATAATGAAAAATGTACACACATACAGACAAACACACGCATTTGTATAAGATTAGAATGGTTAAACACAAACAAACAAACAAACATATCCCACAGATTGATAAACAAACACAACTAATTCTAATTCAAATTCTATTTAACGGTGCTACTAAATGTATCTATTGCTCTATTGAAAGCTGTCATCATTGATTTTTGATAACTCAATCCAACAGTATCGTTAAATCATTCGTATGCTCATGTACATACAACACGCATCACATTTTACGCTTGATAATTTTCAACACCCCGAAAAAAATAGCTCCATTAGGTGTCGCAAGCAGTTTTCTCTACGGATTTCAAACATTCAGTAATTGAAGTGTGTGTGTGTGAGAGTTTTTTCATTTAATTCTAAAAATATATTTTTGATCATCTGGTGAAGGTTTTATGTAGCGGTTACAATGAACCAAAATTTACTTTTCTATTCGTTATTCGTGCTGCTAGTGTTGGTGACAGTTGAACAATTGAGTTTTGTTGCCGCCGGTTTTGGTACGAATGTTAATTTAACCGAATTTCGTAGTCATCGTCAAAAACGCGGTTTAATTTTCACAAATGGTGGTACTTTAAAGGTAAAAAAGTAATGTGTATAAAAAATAAAAAAAAAAATAATTGATAATTTCATTTTGGATTAATTCATCTATTGATGAAATTATGTTTTCACTAAACAAAATTTAATGGAATTTTTTTATCGGTGACAAGTGTGATGAATGTTATTTTTAAAAGAAGTAAAAAAATATGTTCTATCAAACACATCTGGTCGATTTGCTCAAGACAATACTAATTGACAATATAATGGTTTAAGAATGTGCTTAATTAATCGTGTAAATATGTATGTTTAGAAGTACTACGTCAATTTTGCACCTGTTCTGCAAAATAATGGAAAATTTAAGCAAATTTTTATATTAAAACTTCATTATGACAATTAGAGAAGGCCGTTCTGAATATTTTATCATTACTAATCGGTTTTCTATGCAGAAAGTTGGCTTTTCTATAGAAAAAGTTAGTATAGTCTAGAAAACTTTTCTATAGAAAAAGTCCAGTTTAGACAATTTTTCTATAGAAAAAGTTTGCCTAATCTGGACAACTTTTCTATAGAAAAAGTTTGCCTAATCTAGACAACTTTTTTATAAAAAAGTCAGTTTAGTCTAGAAAATTTTCCTATATAAAAAGTCAGTCTAGTCTAGACAACTTTTCTATAGAATAAGTCAGTCTAGTCTAGACAACTTTTCTATAGAATAAGTCAGTCTAGTCTAGACAACTTTTCTATACAAAAGACATCTATTCTATAGAAAAAGTTAGTCTAGTTTAGAAAGCTTTTCGATAGAAAAAGTTAGTATAGTCTAGAAAACTTTTCTATAGAAAAAGTTTGCCTAATCTAGACAACTTTTCTATAGAAAAAGTTTGCCTAATCTAGACAACTTTTCTATAGAAAAAGTCAGTCTAGTCTAGACAGCTTTTCTATAGAAAAAGTTTGCCTAATCTAGACAACTTTTCTATAGAAAAAGTCAGTCTAGTCTAGACAACTTTTCTATAGAATAAGTCAGTCTAGTCTAGACAACATTTCTATAGAAAACGTCAGTCTAGTCTAGACAACTTTTCTATAAAAAAAAAAGCAGTCTAGTCTAGACAACTATTCTATAGAAAAAGTCAGTCTAGTCTAGACAACTTTTCTATAGAATAAGTCAGTCTAGTCTAGACAACATTTCTATAGAAAAAGTCAGTCTAGTCTAGACAACTTTTCTATAAAAAAAATCAGTCTAGTCTAGACAACTATTCTATAGAAAAAGTCAGTCTAGTGTAGACAAATTTTCTATAGAAAAAGTCAGTCTAGTCTAGACAACTTTTCTATAGAAAAAGTCAGTCTAGTATAGACAACTTTTCTATAGAAAAAGTCAGTCTAGTCTAGACAACTTTTCTATAGAAAAAGTCAGTCTAGTCTAGACAACATTTCTATAGAAAAAGTCAGTCTAGTCAAGACAACTTTTCTATAAAAAAAAATCAGTCTAGTCTAGACAACTATTCTATAGAAAAAGTCAGTCTAGTCTAGACAACTTTTCTATAGAAAAAGTCAGTCTAGTCTAGACAGCTTTTCTATAGAAAAAGTTTGCCTAATCTAGACAACTTTTCTATAGAAAAAGTCAGTCTAGTCTAGACAACTTTTCTATAGAATAAGTCAGTCTAGTCTAGACAACATTTCTATAGAAAAAGTCAGTCTAGTCTAGACAACTTTTCTATAAAAAAAAATCAGTCTAGTCTAGACAATTATTCTATAGAAAAAGTCAGTCTAGTCTAGACAACTTTTCTATAGAAAAAGTCAGTCTAGTCTAGACAACTTTTCTATAGAAAAAGTCAGTCTAGTCTAGACAACTTTTCTATAGAAAAAGTTAGTTTAATCTAGACAACTTTTCTATAGAAAAAGTAAGTCTAGTCTAGACAATAGTATAGACAACATTTCTATAGTAAAAGTAAGTCTAGTCTAAACAACTTTTCCATAGAAAAACTTAGTCTAGTCTAGACAACTTATCAATAGAAAAAGTTAGTCTAGTCTAGATAACTTTTCTATAGAAAAACTTAGTCCAGCCTTGAAAAATTTTTTATAGAAAAGTTTGTCTAATCTAGACAAATTTTCTATAGAAAAAGTATGACTATTTTCTATAGAAAAGGTTCATCTAGTCTTCTTCTAGTTTTTTTTCTATAGAAGAAGTTAGTCTAGTTTAAAAAACTTTTCTATAGAAAAAGTTAGTCTAGAAAACTTTTCTATAGAAAAAGTCTAGTTTAGACAACTTTTCTATAGAAAAAGTCAGTCTAGTCTAGGCAACTTTTCTTTAGAAAAAGTTAGTCTAGTCTAGACAACTTTTCTATAGAAAAAATTAGTCTAGTCTAGACAACTTTTCTATAGAAAAAATTAGTCTAGTCTAGACAACTTTTCTATAGAAAAACTTATTCTAGTCTAGACAACTTTTCTATAGAAAAACTTGGTCTAGTCTAGACAACTTTTCTATAGAAAAACTTTGAACAACAAAATTTGAACATTAGTCAGTCTAGTCTAGACAACTTTTCTATAGAAAAAGTCAGTCTAGTCTAGACAACATTTCTATAGAAAAAGTCAGTCTAGTCAAGACAACTTTTCTATAAAAAAAAATCAGTCTAGTCTAGACAACTATTCTATAGAAAAAGTCAGTCTAGTCTAGACAACTTTTCTATAGAAAAAGTCAGTCTAGTCTAGACAGCTTTTCTATAGAAAAAGTTTGCCTAATCTAGACAACTTTTCTATAGATAAGTTGTCTAGACTAGACTAAGTTTTTCTATGGAAAAGTTAGTCTAGTCTAGACAACTTTTCTATAGAAAATCTTATTCTAGTCTAGACAACTTTTCTATAGAAAAACTTGGTCTAGTCTAGACAACTTTTCTATAGAAAAACTTGGTCTAGTCTAGACAACTTTTCTATAGAAAAACTTAGTCTAGTCTAGACAACTTTTCTATAGAAAAACTTAGTCTAGTCTAGACAACTTTTCTATAGAAAAAGTCTAGTTTAGACAACTTTTCTATAGAAAAACTTAGTCTGGCCTTGACAAATCTTCTATAGAAAAGGTTCATCTAGTCTTCTTCTAGTTCTTTTCTATAGAAAAAGTTTGTCTAATCTAGACAATTTTTCTATAGAAAATCTTCAACTTATCTATAGAAAAAGTGCATCTAGTCTAGAGTTCTTTTCAATAGAAAAAGTTCATCTAGTCTAGAGTTCTTTTCTATAGAAAAAAGTTTGTCTAACCTAGAAAATTTTTCTATAGAAAAAGTGTGTCTAGTCTAGACAACTTTTCTGTAGAAAATGTTCATCTAGTCTAAGTTCTTTTTTATAGAAAAATTTTTCCATAGAAAAAGTTCATCCAGTCATTTCTGTAGAAAAAGTTCATCTAGTCTAGACAACTTTTCTATAGAAAAAGTTAATCATTTCTATAGAAGATATTTTTGTTTTAAAAAGTCTGATCAGGCCAGCAAGAGACTTTTAGACGGGCCAGCTGAATCATCATACAATATTTTAAGGACGCAAGAATGTCAGTATCTAACAATCTGACATGAGAAAAGAAATCAAATTTTTCATAAACAATAATCAGCATTACTCATACGCTCATATGTACATATTCTAAAGTATCGTTAAATTTTAATTTAAATTTTAATAATTTCTAAGTTGTCCATAGGTCCATCGATGCCAGTACGATTGGCTGATCCTATAGCATTTCGTTCCTTGGTATGTTCTTACAATCTACAGGGTGGCCATTATAAAATACCACCAGAACCAACATATCCCTGGGATAAATGGGAAGATACTTTTGCAAGGTCACTCAATCAAATGAGAACAAAATTTGAACATTACGGTGAATATGAACAGGATGAGTCAAGAGAATTTCTTTATATGGTTTTGGAAAAATATATGTCACGTAATAATGTCGATGGCAGACAATGTCTCTTGAGGGCAATATGTGAAAATGCCCAAGTTCATGAACATATTGGAGTATTTGCCAATGTTTTAGATGTGGTATTAACGTAAGTACTAAGAGACACACATACATACATACATATGTTCACATTGTTAAATAATATTTAATAGATTAAATTTGTGTGTATGTCTGTCTGTCTTCCCTTAATCACTTCTTATTAACCAAGTTTATGATTATAATTTCTTTGTTTTATTCTTTTTAATTACAATAGACCTGGCAAGGAAAATCTGGATAATTCATATAGAATGGCATTGCAAGCTGGACGTCATGGTGCTGATTGTATAAAATTATTTAATTCATGTCCCAAAGGCTCTAGTCTATTGGATCAATATATAGATGAACTTTAATGTTAAAGCTCAAATGACAATACAAACACACAAAAATCTGTACAAAAAGGAAAATAATAAAATTATTCAACAAGCCAAATCCTTAACATAATCTTATGAATTCCTTAAACGTTTGTAGGTATTTTTTTATTATTTTTTTCTGCTGTTAAACAAACAACCATCTATGATTTGGTGTTTTGGTTTTTTTTTTTATTTTTTACTATGTTTTCATTCTTTTTTACGCTGTAAATAAATTCCACTACTGAGTTTTACTACATTTCAGAGGGTAGTTAAGTATATTTTAGGCAGAATTTTAAAAGTATGGAATTTTTATTTTAAATAAATACATAGGATAACAATATAGACTAATCTATATATTCATCAGACTGTAGACTAGACCATAGAATAGACAATAGACAAGACTATAGAATATACTATAGACTAGACTATAGACTACACTATAGATTAGACTATAGACTAGACTATAGGCTAGACTATAGACTACAGTCCAGACTATAGACTAGACTATAGTCCAGATTATAGACTAGGCAATAGTCCATACTATAATCTGTACTATAGCCCGACTATAGACTACACTATAGTCCGACTATATACTACACTATACTCTAGAATATAGACTAAACTATAGTCCGGAGAGTAGTCCAGACTATACACAATACTATAGTCCAGACTATAGACTAGTCTGTAGTCCATATTATAGAATATACTATAGTACAGACTATAGACTAGACTATAGTGTAGAATATATACTAGACTATGGTGCAGACTATAGACTAAACTGTAGTCCAGACCTTAGGCTAGACTATAGTCCAGACCATAGGCTAGACTATAGTCCAGACTATATACTAGACTATAGTCCAGACTATAGACTAGACTGTAGTCCAGAACATATATTAGACTATGGTCCAGACTATAGACCAGACTATGGTCCAGAATATAGACTAGACTATGGTCCAGACTATAGACTAGACTATAGTCTAGATTATAGACTAGACTGTAATCCAGACTATGGACTGGACTATAGTCCAGACTATAGTAAAGACAATAGACTAGACTGGACTATAATCCTGACTATAGACTAGACTATAGTCCAGACTATAGACTATACTATAGACTATAGTCTAGAATATATACTAGACTATGGTGCAGACTATAGACTAAACTATAGTCCAGACTATAGACTAAACTATCGTCCAGACTATAGGCTAGACTATAGTCCAGACTATAGGCTAGACTATAGTCCAGACTATAGACTAGACTATGGTCCAGACTATAGACTAGACAATAGTCCAGACTATAAACTGTACTATAGTCCGACTATAGACTAAGCTATAGTCCGGCTATAGACTACACTATACTCCAGATTATAGACTAAACTATAGTCCAGATTATAGACTACACTATAGTCCAGATTATAGACTACACTATAGCCCAGATTATAGACACTATAGTCCAGAGAGTAGTCTAGACTATACACAATACTATAGTCCAGATTATAGACTAGTGTGTAGTCCATACTATAGACTATACTATAGTACAGACTATAGACTAGACTATAGTCTAGAATATATACTAGACTATGGTGCAGACTATAGACTAAACTATAGTCCAGACTATGGACTGGACTATAGTCCAGACTATAGACTAGACTGTAGTAAAGACAATAGACTAGATTGAAGGCCAGATTATAGACTAGACTATAGTCCAGATTATAGACTAGACTAGACTATAGTCCAGATTATAGACTGGACTATAGTCCTGACTATAGACTAGACTATAGATTAGACTATAGTCCAGACTATAGACTAAACTATAGTCCAGACTATAGACTAGACTATAGTCCAGACTATAGACTAGACTATAGTCCAGACTATAGACTAGACTATAGTCCAGATTATAGATTAGACTATAGTCCTGACTATAGACCAGACTATAGTGCAGACTATAAACTGCATTATAGTCTAGGTTCTTGCTCAAATTCTCTAAACAACAATTTTTACTAAAATAATTCAGAAATTATATTTTCATAAAAATAAATTGGTAAATTGAAGAACTGATTCTCTTAAAATCCAGTTTTTCTTATGATATTTGCCGGTGGTAAAGTTCTGTCATAAGGTTTTACTATATGGATTCTATTTTTTTAGTTTCTCGTGTTTTTCAAACCTCTACAATTGGCTGACGCAAAGTGTGTTTTTCATGCGGTACGTTCAGCACTATTCGATATTGGTTTTTGTTTATAGGGGTTAAAACCTATAGTGGACCCTTCCTCTAAGACGTGTAGATAAGAGAGGCTTCTGATAAGAAGCTTATGTTAATTATTTTGGAATAAATTATTTTGCAACTATAGACTAAGCTCATCAGGACCATAGCTTAGTCTTTAGTTGCAACTACGGTCGATTCAGAACTAAAGTAAGTCTAGTTTACAGTCTGGACTATGTTTAGAAGGGTGTTTGAAATTTTACTCTACCCCATATTCATGTTATCGCTGCGCTCGGTGTTAAAAACTTTGTCTTTCTTTCACTCTATATATTGGCTGATGTCAGTGTCATGTACGCGTACAAATCTATTTAAAATCTATTTAACTGTAGACAAGGATAAGCTTCATTCACAGTTTTCAATACCATTGCCATGGACGAACTTTGTCTACTTTTTAACATTTTCTAGATTTTTTTCATTCTTTCTTTTTTCAACTTATTTCATTCTCTATATATTTTGTTTTTGGGGATTATATAGGAAACTTGTTGTTTTTGTTGTTGGGGCGGGAAATCATTTAGTATGCTGTTTGCATTTTTCCGCTATGTGTCTGTTTATGTATGGCTTTATATCTGTGTTTTGCACCATAATACATTTCTTGTATTTGTAGTAGTTTGCTGCTGTAAGTCTATTTTAGTAAAAATTTGTTTATACAGAGTGTTGGTATTAAAAAATACGTACTCGTACACTGTCTGGAAGATTGTTTAAATAGTTGGTTAATTTGGTAGACGTCAGACGTCAGGTATTTGTAGACAGTTCAAAGGAAATAGTTGTGTGTTTTTGGGCTTTCAATATTTTGAAATATTTGCTGGAGCCTTGGCTCTGCAAATGTTTGAACATTGAAAAACGTAGTTTACGTGTTTACACAGAGATATTCTTTTCACGTCAAATTCGAATCGATTACTTATAACTACTTCTAAGTAATCCATTCCGTATGTAGTTGTTATTATGAGACGATTTATTATAGATTTAAATTTTGATTTTAAAAAATTCATCCAAATTATTAATAAACTAAAATTAAATTATTTAATAAACTAAACTAAATCTCTTCCAACTGTCACTGTGCCATAATATTTTTTATTGTCTTCAAAAAAGTTTTTCTATTATTAACTTTTGCTTTTTATATTTTGTTTTTCCTATTTGTTTTACTTAGTTGTACTGTAGCAAAACTTCCTGAAACTATTATTGTGTGTGCCCCTGCTATGTAACAACTAATAGTGATGATGTGGTATTACTTTTCATTTTTGCTTTCAACAAACTAAACTGTATGCCAAAGATAATATATGTTTAAGTATTAGTTAGCGTTTGTCAGTAGCTGTTTATAAAATTGAATGATTTTTAGTTTAGTACCGCTAAAATACACTCGGTATTAAGTATACACATACATTTTCATAGATTTAAGACTACACTTAACAGACAGCTTTATAAAACCACACCAAAATAAAAAAGATATCCACCCATATCAAAAAAAGGGGCAACATATCAACTGTCATCACATAGCGTTGGATTATTTTTCAGGAATTTAATGGTTTTATGAGAAAAGTTAAGGTATTGAAACATTCCTGCAAAGGGGGAGAGAAGAGTTATACAAATTTTAACACATATCTGATTGTAGACTAGACACATATTAGACAAGATTAGGTAGACTACGTAGTCCAGACTAGACTATGTATAGTCTAGACTGTAAACTATACTGTAGCACAGACTATACACTAGACTGTAGTTCAGATTGTAGACTAGATTAAGTATAGTTCAAACTACAGTTCAGACTTTAGACTAGAATATAGTCCAGGCTATAGACTAGACTAAAGTCATATCTATGGATTAGACTAGGCTATAGATTAACTATATTATAGACTGTAGACCAGACTATAGACCAGGCTATAGTCCAGACTATAGACCAGGCTATAGTCCAGACTATAGACCAGGCTATAGTCCAGACTATAGACCAGGCTATAGTCCAGACTATAGACCAGGCCATAGTCCAGACTATAGACCTGGCCATAGTCCAGACTATAGACCAGGCTATAGTCCAGACTATAGACTAGACTATAGTCCAGATTAAACTAAACTAAACTATAGTCCAGACTATGGACTAAACTATAAACCAGACTATAGAATAAACTTTAGTCCAGACTATAGACTAGACTAAAGTCCAGACTATAGTCCAAACTATAGACTAAACTATAGTCCAGCCTATAATCCAGACTATAGACTAGACTATAGTCCAGACTATAGACTAGACTATAGACTAGACTATAGTCCAAACTATAGACTAAACTATAGTCCAGCCTATAGTCCAGACTATAGACTAGACTATAGTCCAGACTATAGACTAGACTATAGACTAGACTATAGACTAGACTATAGTCCAGACTATAGACTAGACTATAGTCCAGACTATAGTCCAAACTATAGTCCAAACTATAGACTAAACTATAGTCCAGACTATAGACTAGACTATAGTCCAGACTATAGACTAGAATATAGTCCAGACTATAGACTAGACTATAGTCCAGACTATAGTCCAAACTATAGACTAAACTATAGTCCAGCCTATAGTCCAGACTATAGACTAGACTATAGTCCAGACTACAGATTAGACTATAGACTAGACTATAGTCCAGACAATAGTCCAGATAATAGACTATAGTCCAGACTATAGACTAGACCATAGTCCAGACTATAGACTAGACCATAGTCTAGAAAATAGACTAGACTATAGTCCAGATAATAGACTAGACTATAGTCCAGATTATAATCCAGACTATAGACTAGACTATAGTCCAGACTATAGACTAGACTATAGTCCATACTGTAGACTGGACTGTAGTCCAGACTAAAGACTAGACTGTAGTCCAGACTATAGTTCAGACTATAGACTAGACTATAGTCCAGATAATAGACTAGACTATAGTCCAGATTATAGACTAGACTATAGTCCAGATTATAGTCTAGACTATAATCCAGATTATAGACTAGACTACAGTCCAGACTACAGAATAGTCTATAGACCAAATTATAGGCTAGACTATAGTCCAGATTATACACCAGGCTGTAGTCTAGACTATAAACTAGATTATAGTCCTGACTCTTGACTAGACAATAGTTCAGATTAAGGGCTAGACTGTCGTCCAAACTATATTTCATTATATAGACCATAATCATGAATAAGACGCTTCACTTATTTCTCAAAGAAGTCTAAGTTTGGAGGCATGAATTTGCAATTAAACCAAAATATTAAAAATTTTCTAAAATTTTTAAAACCTCCTATTCAGTTTAATTGAAAAATTTCATCAACCAATTATATTTTACGATTACCGTTAAAACGTTACCGGATTAAAAAAATTCAATTTCATTACAGAAATTTCCTAAAATACCTTTGCAACACTTTACAACAACCTGTCACGAAATTGTAAGCGAAAAAGTTAATTTGCCATAAATTTTGTTTTCCCAACACAAAATATTGGTATGAAACTTTTCATCTCTTAATTAAATCATTTGATTGTATTTAATAGATACAAAGTAATGTTTACCATCAAAATAATCTTGAATTTTATTAGATAAATTAATTTGTGGCGTGCGTGTGTTAAATGGAGAGAGAGATAGAATGAGTAAGTGAGAGTGTGTGAAAGTGTGTGTGTGTGTGTTTAAATTTATTTGATAACAAATCTTATTACATCTTTATTACCACAACGTAGTGTGTTACCAATTTCTTGCTCCACTTAATCATCATTCATTCATTCACTCACTTGTCTTTTGGTAATTGAGTTCTTAACTAGAAGAGTGTGAGAAAGAGGAAGTGAGCGGTTGAATATGTATTTGTTTACGGTTATAACCTAATTTATGGTATCGCTTTAAATGTGCCTGTATTGGAGATGTATTTCGGGGGTACAATTGTTTGGTACAATTAAGACTTCAAAATCACGATTTGGAAAAAAAACTTTTAATTTACAGTTTTTAAATTAGTTTGAAAAAATGTAAATTGAATTTTTTACTTTTAGTACCCAAGTAAAAAGTACTTTTGCCCAACATTTTCATTTTTTTGTTGACACAATTTGTAATCACAATTTCGCATCTCCAACCTATTTTGTTGTTGAGCATGAACAAGTGTTATGCTTGTGTGGGTTACGTTTGGGTTCTGTTAATATTCTAAATAAATATTAACATTATTTGGAACATTTCCAAAATAAAAAGTGAAAAAAAAATCAACTACTTTGCCTGCACACATGTAAAGTGTGTCAGAGACACATTTACACATGAATATTCATATTTACTAAAATAAAAAAAAAGAAACAGAGAAAGAAATTATGAACCCAAGAACGACTGACAGACACAACAGATGGACAGATCTCAAGATATCAAGACAAATAGTTCTACGTATGTATGCATGTGTATTTGTATTATTAAGCTTGTGGTTGTAGTAAATAGACTTCAGAATTTCTTTTTTTTTTCTTTCACTTAATTTTCTTGTATTTGCTAAGCTATCATCATCATAATTTTATTTATTTTTCTCGGTTTCTATGAGGCTGTCACTGTGATTTTATGTTAATAACTTAATCAGTTCTATTTTGACATTCTTGTGGTCTTCTTCAGTGGGAATTTTATTATTTTCTTAAAATTTCAACAAATCGTTACTAATGGTTTTACGTAGAAAATTTATTATTTATTTAATACTGTTAAGCCACTTGTCGTGGGTGTTTGCTGGTTATGCTGTTGGCAAAAATTTAACAAATTTCTTTAGACATCGTCAGAAACGCGGTTTAATTTTTAATAATGGTGGTGCAGCAAAGGTAAATGGAAATTTGGTGTGCTGATCGTTATGGTTGTGTAAAATTAAGGATAATGAAATTCTTGTCTACGAAAAAAGTGCTTTTTGTGATTATATTACTGATTATAGACACGACCAGATTTTCGGAGAGACCAAACTAAAGACCAGAATATGTACTATGTCCAGACCATAGATTAAACTACAGCACAGAACAATATACTGAATTATAGACTGGACTGTAGACTACAAACCGGGCTACAGACTGACTTATATACCATACCGTAAAATAGACTATATACTAGACTATAGATCAGACTATTGACCAGATTAGGGACTAGAATATACATCAGACTGTAGTCCAGTCAGTGGACTAGATAAAAGACAAGACTCTAAACCAGACCGTGGACCAATTTATAAACTATAATCCAGTCTGTACAACTTAGTATGGTCTAGATAATGGATAAGATTGTAGTCCATAATAAGGCCGGAGTATTTGAACTAGACTATAACGCTGAATATACACAAACTATAGATAAGACTATATTCCACATTATAGGCAATAGTCCAGACTATAAAGAAGCCAATATACAATACTACCGATGAAACTATAGATTATAGATCAGACTGTAGAAAAGACTATATATAGACCAGACTATAGTCTAGACTGTAGACCAAACATTAGTCCAGACAATAGACCAGATTATAGCCAAAACTATAGTCCAGACTATAGACTATACTATACATATACCAGTCTGTATTCCAGATAACTGATCAGACCATAGTTAAAACTGCGAAACAAACTACAGATCAAACCACAATATAGTCCAGACTATAGACCATTAAATAATACAAAATATAGGTTGGACTACATTCCAGACAATAGACCAGACTGTAGACTATAGTCCTGACTAAAGATCAGTCTACAGTCCAGACTATAGTCCAGGCTATAGTGGAGAGTGTAGATCAAACAATAGTCCAGACTAGAGACCAGATTATAACCAAAATTATAGCCCAGACTATAGACTATACTATAGACCAAAGTATGTAGCAGACTGTAGTCCAGACAACAGATCAGACCATAGTTAAAACTGCGAAACAAACTACAGATCAAACCAGTATAGTCCAGACCATTAGTATAGACCATTAAATAATACAAAATATAGAACGGACTACATTCCTGACAATAGACCAGACTGTAGACCAAACTTTAGTCCAGACTAAAGCTCAGCCTACAGTTCAGACTATAGTCCAAACTCAATAGACCAAACTATAATCCAAACTTAAGTTCAGACTTTAGTTGAGACTATAGACCGGACTGTAATCCGGACTATAAACTAGACTATAGATCGGACTATAATCCACACTATAGACCGGACTATAATCCAGACTGTAGACAAACTTTAGTCCAGACTGTAGTCCAGAATATAACCTAAACTATAGACCAGACGTTAATTCAGATTGCAGATCATACTATAGTCCAAACTACAGCCCGGATTATAGTTCATTCAATAGACCAGACTTTAGTCCAGGCTATAATCCAGACTGTTGACCAAACTTTAGTCCAGTCTGTAGATCAGACTAGAGTCCAAATTAAGACTATACTTCAGATCGTATAACAGACTATATACCGGACTATAGTCCATACTATAGATGACGCTATAGTCTAGACTATAGACTAGACTATAGTCCAAACTGTACATGAAACTAAAGCCTTTAGACCAAACATTAGTCTTGATTATAGACCAGATTATAGTCCAGACTATAAACCAGACTATAGTCTAGGCCATAATCCAGTCTATAGACTAGACCAGACTATAGTCCAGAGTGTAGACAATGCTATTATATAAACAATACACCAGACTACATATCTGTCAATATTACTGACCATAGATCGGAATATAATCCAAACTATATCTTACTTCCGTACATACTAGTGACTGCAGATTGTAGCCCAGAATGTAAACCAGACTATAGTCTAGGCCATAATCCAGACTATAGACTAGACCAGACTATAGTCCGGAGTGTAGATAAGACTACTGTGTAGACAATAGACCAAACTATACATCTGTCAATATAGATCGAAATATAATAAAAACTATATCCTACGTTATAGGCCACACTATAGATCAGATTATACGTCTACGATAGTCTTTACTTCCGTATATACTAGTGACTGCAGTTCAAACTAAAGTCCAGGATTTATGTTATGCAGTAGAATATATTATAATCCAAACTGTAGATCAAGAGAATATAGAACAGATTATATACAGCCCAGGCTATAGCGATAAATTATACACAAAACAATTGTATGTAAATTGTATCCCTTAGTTTGTTATAGGACCCATTCAACCCATTACCCTGGCCGATCCCATCGTTTGGAGAAGTTTAATTTGTTCCTACAATATTCATGTGGGTAATTATCAAATACCCTCAACTCCCCTTTATCCATGGGATAAATGGGAGAATTTCTATGTAAGATCAAATCAGGGACGTGGACACATACAACCAGATGAATCACGAGAATTTCTATACTTAATACTAGAAAACTATATGACCTCAAGTCATGGTAATGGCAAGGAATGTCTATTGCGTGCGATTTGTGAAAATGCCCAAGTGCATCATCATATGGATTTATTTGGAGAGATATTAAATGTGATATTGACGTAAGTAGTTAATAAAAATTATTTGTATTTTTTAAATTAAAAAAAAAAAATCATAAATTTGTTTTAGGCCCGGTAAAGGTGATGTGGATGCAATTTATGGACATGCCTATGAAGTGGGCAGAAGTGGTGCAGATTGTTTTCAATATTTTAACAAATGTCCGCGTGGTTTATGTTTTCTAGATCAGTTTCTGCAGGAGTATTCATAAAATGTATTTATAAATATTTTAAAGTTAACAGAATACATACCAAAAATACATTATATGCCACTTTTTCTAAAAACATATGCACGTTTTTGTTATTTCGCAGAAAGTTTTGTTGTTTATTTGCTAGCAACATACTGTTAGTTTTTGCTACTGTTGTGTCAAGCAAAAAATTTGCTACAAGCTAAATAGTTGTTCATATACTACTATTACTACTTGCTTGTTTAAAAAAGGTGCTGTTAGTAAAAACTATTTTCTAATGTCATGACTTTTTCATTGCATTTTTTGTGTGATTGTTGTTGAATTTGTTTGTGTTTTTTCTATTATCTGCAGCTATTGTGTTAAACTATTATTATTCAATTTAGTAAGTTTTTTGTTGCTAACGCTTGATAAAACAATAAACGAACACGAAATATTAAGCAAAAAACTACTTTGAGAAACTTATAATCACTTTTTCTTGCTCATGATGGTGTTGCTTGACTATTTTTGGTGTTAAAATGTTTGCTTAATGGAAAGTTTCATGAAGTCGTTCTCCAAAGATGTTCGGCAAGGACGATAGTGATTATATACTAAGCTCCAAATATATAATATTCTTTAAATACTAAAAATTTATTGTATATATCTTTATATCAAATACATAATTATTTTCTTCTAGTGTTGTCAGAATCAAAAGACCGCTAGTAGCGTGCACAAATTATTATTTTAGTTTTTCTTTCCATAATTGTATACACCATTATGCTGCGGTTATCTCGCATGCAAAAAAGGAAACAATTTTCAAGTATAATAAAAGTTTAAAACAAATAAAAGCTTCAAAGAAAAACAGGTAACATATTTTAACCAAAATGTGCTTAAAGTTTTTGGTTCATAAATTGCAAATTTTATGCTTGTTTTTGCTATTAGTTTTGGTATTATTTACACTTTTAGAGTGGTATTAAAAATATAATTAAATTCACTTTAAATATGAACAAAAAATTAACGAATTAAATGTATAATACAACAGTTTACAGTATAATTCTGTTTATAAGCAAGACTAGGGTCCTGACCATGCACTAGGTTGTAGTCCGTATTACAGAATAGAGTCCAAACTATAGTCGATTATAGTCAATGTTACTGAATACTATAGAGGCCACTTTTAACAGTCTAGTCTATAGTCTAGTCTATAGTCTAGTCTATAGTCTAGTCTATAGTCTAGTCTATAGTCTAGTCTATAGTCTAGTCTATAGTCTAGTCTATAGTCTAGTCTATAGTCTAGTCTATAGTCTAGTCTATAGTCTAGTCTATAGTCTAGTCTATAGTCTAGTCTATAGTCTAGTCTATAGTCTAGTCTATAGTCTAGTCTATAGTCTAGTCTATAGTCTAGTCTATAGTCTAGTCTATAGTCTAGTCTATAGTCTAGTCTATAGTCTAGTCTATAGTCTAGTCTATAGTCTAGTCTATAGACTAGTCTATAGTCTAGTCTATAGTCTAGTCTATAGTCTAGTCTATAGTCTAGTCTATAGTCTAGTCTATAGTCTAGTCTATAGTCTAGTCTATAGTCTAGTCTATAGTCTAGTCTATAGTCTAGTCTATAGTCTAGTCTATAGTCTAGTCTATAGTCTAGTCTATAGTCTAGTCTATAGTCTAGTATATAGTCTAGTCTATAGTCTAGTCTATAGTCTAGTCTATAGTCTAGTCTATAGTCTAGTCTATAGTCTAGTCTATAGTCTAGTCTATAGTCTAGTCTATAGTCTAGTCTATAGTCTAGTCTATAGTCTAGTCTATAGTCTAGTCTATAGTCTAGTCTATAGTCTAGTCTATAGTCTAGTCTATAGTCTAGTCTATAGTCTAGTCTATAGTCTAGTCTATGGTCTGGTCTATAGTCTAGTCTATAGTTTAGTCTATAGTCTAGTCTATATAGTCTAGTCTATAGTTTAGTCTATAGTCTAGTCTATAGTCTAGTCTATAGTCTAGTCTATAGTCTATAGTCTAGTCTATAGTCTAGTCTATAGTCTAGACTATAGTCTAGTCTATAGTCTAGTCTATAGTCTAGTCTATAGTCTAGTCTATAGTCTAGTCTATAGTCTAGTCTATAGTCTAGTCTATAGTCTAGTCTATAGTCTAGTCTACAGTCTAGTCTATAGTCTAGTATATAGTCTAGTCTATAGTCTAGTCTATAGTCTAGTCTATAGTCTAGTCTATAGTCTAGTATATAGTCTAGTCTATAGTCTAGTCTATAGTCTAGTCTATAGTCTAGTCTATAGTCTAGTCTATAGTCTAGTCTATAGTCTAGTCTATAGTCTAGTCTATAGTCTAGTCTATAGTCTAGTCTACAGTCTAGTCTATAGTCTAGTCTATAGTCTAGTCTATAGTCTAGTCTATAGTCTAGTCTATAGTCTAGTCTATAGTCTAGTCTATAGTCTAGTCTATAGTCTAGTCTATAGTCTAGTCTATAGTCTAGTCTATAGTCTAGTCTATAGTCTAGTCTATAGTCTAGTCTATAGTCTAGTCTATAGTCTAGTCTATAGTCTAGTCTATAGTCTAGTATAGTCTATAGTCTAGTCTATAGTCTAGTCTATAGTCTAGTCTATAGTCTAGTCTATAGTCTAGTCTATAGTCTAGTCTATAGTCTAGTCTATAGTCTAGTCTATAGTCTAGTCTATAGTCTAGTCTATAGTCTAGTCTATAGTCTAGTCTATAGTCTAGTCTATAGTCTAGTCTATAGTCTAGTCTATAGTCTAGTCTATAGTCTAGTCTATAGTCTAGTCTATAGTCTAGTCTATAGTCTAGTCTATAGTCTAGTCTATAGTCTAGTCTATAGTCTAGTCTATAGTCTAGTCTATAGTCTAGTCTATAGTCTAGTCTATAGTCTAGTCTATAGTCTAGTCTATAGTCTAGTCTATAGTCTAGTCTATAGTCTAGTCTATAGTCTAGTCTATAGTCTAGTCTATAGTCTAGTCTATAGTCTAGTCTATAGTCTAGTCTATAGTCTAGTCTATAGTCTAGTCTATAGTCTAGTCTATAGTCTAGTCTATAGTCTAGTCTATAGTCTAGTCTATAGTCTAGTCTATAGTCTAGTCTATAGTCTAGTCTATAGTCTAGTCTATAGTCTAGTCTATAGTCTAGTCTATAGTCTAGTCTATAGTCTAGTCTATAGTCTAGTCTATAGTCTAGTCTATAGTCTAGTCTATAGTCTAGTCTATAGTCTAGTCTATAGTCTAGTCCTATAGTCTAGTCTAGTCTATAGTCTAGTCTATAGTCTAGTCTAGTCTAATCTATAGTATAGTCTATAGTCTAGTCTATATGTAGTCCAGAGTATAGCACAGACTGTAGATTATAACCCAGACTATACACAGAAAAAAATGGAATTCAAAATCAAACAAAAAATTCATAAAGCCAAGTATTTTTTTTACTAAAATAGGACCTATCACGAAATTCGTAAAATCAAGTACTCAAATTCGTAAATTATTTATTGAAAAAATTTCAGGATTTTTCTTATTAAAATAATATACTATTTACGAAAAACATTAATAAATAATCGCAACATTTCCAAACAATTATTTTACTGAAACAATAACACAAGTTATTAGTATTTGTACTGAAATTCAAGCAAATATGTTATCTGAAACAGTTAAATTATTTATTGTATTTTGGCAATAATAATAAGAAAATTTTTTATTGAATCTATAAAAATTTTGTTAAAAAATATATACTAAATTTTAACAAAAATTTTACAAAAAATATTTAAAACTAAAAGTAGTAAAAAAATTACATATATACTTACAACATTTTTAAGAAAACGTTTCTAATTCTAAAAACTATTATTTTGTACTGTGAAAACTGAAACACTTATACATTAAATGTTATAAACCAAATAAGAATTATATCAATTCGTTTTAGTACATTCCAAAACTGGTTTTATTGTTGTATTCCATATGCTGACATAAAAATAAAACTCAAACAAAAACATTTATTGAATCAGTAAAAATATTTACTGAAAGTTAAATTTATTTCAATAAAGTGTTTGTTAGAAAATATTTTCCTTCTGTGTGAACATCAAACAAATTCGTTATAAACCCAAATAAAAATATTTATAAAAATCGAAATTAAATTTAAGCAAACGATTGTTAAGAAAAAAATTGTGCATATTTTTTTCTGTGTAGGCTAGACTATAAACTATAGTTCTGATCATAGATTATAGTCCAAACTATAGACTATAGTTCAGAAATAGTCTACAGTACAGTCTAAAGTCAGACTATAAATTATAGTCCAAATTATAAACTGTAGCTTAGACTATAAACTATAGGTCAGACTATAGACTGTAGGCTTAACTATAGACAGGACCATATACTATAGTCTAGACTTTAGAACAGTGACTATGTTCCAGACTTTATAATATAACCCAGATTATATACTATAATCCAAACTATAGACATTATTCCAGACTATACACTTTATTCCAGACTATAGTGTTTAGTACAGTCTACAGATTACAGTGCAGCCTTAAGTCCAGATTATGAACTATTGTCTAGACTACTGACAATAGTTCAAACTATGGACTATAGTCCAAATTAGAGACTACAGTCCATACCATAGGCCAGTTTGTCGAGATCTATAAGTATACTAAAAATATATGTATATATAGATCTTTTTTTGTTTTGCTCTTTCAAATTTCAAGTTATATATAATGAAAAATGAATTGTCATAATTTCCTTTACAAAAATTATTTCCAATTTAAAATCTGTAACAATTACTAAAAAGTAATTACAAGGACTTTAAATTGTTTTTACTCTGTAAAATAATATCTCTATGTTTAAACTAATAGCAAATATTCATTTACACTTTAATAATAAAATAAAATTCCACAAAAATACTTAATAAAATACATATTAGTTTCAAATGAACAAATTCTCAGTAATTTATTTATGTTTAAATAAACAATGACACACACAGAGACTTACTGCTGCTGCTGCTGCTGCAACAAACACAACTAAAAAAGAGTTTAATAATTGATAAATGAAAGTTTCAAGCAATTTAAAACTTAATTAATATAGAATAAATACACACACACACACACTCACTCATATAAATATTTCAAAATACACACACACACAGTTATAGATACATACATATAAATATTATAAAACTCTGGGTATAGAATCAAAGAAAATTGGATTAAGGTCAACAGGTCATGTTGTATTTATTAAATTTTCCAAAAACAACTTTTTTTGTGTACATTTAAAACAACAAGAATAACAACAAATACATAAATTCATAGTCATTCATATGGCAAAAGAGTTTAAAGGCTACACAAGCATGCAAAATACATACAGACAGATATATACAAACTCATTTCAATATATGCAGACAGACAAAAATATATACAAAATATGAGTGTATGTGTGTAAAAATTCATATATAATACACAATCAACAAATTTGGGTTATTCCCCATAGACCTCTTCTTCTAAAGAAACAAGAGAACAACAAAAAGTCAAAATAAAAACATCAACAGAATTAAGAAGAGAAAATAATTGTAAGTATGTATGTGTGAATCTGTGTGAAATATGAATATATTTTGTGCATTTCCCAGCAGTTTTAGGAAAATTCAATTGATCACTTTTCAAGAGCATTAGTATATGTCTAAATATTTCCCTGAAAGAGTTGACTTTTCTCTAGGTCACTTAGGGACGCTAAAGATTTCAGTCACTCCCCCCTTAGAATAACTATCACTAGGTAAACGTACACATATTCTATTAACACTGTAACATGACATCCTCCTCGAACTGCATGGTTTCTTGCATTTGTTTATTTATGTGCGTATCAGTGTGTTTGAATGAATTATCCTGGTAGCTGGCATAAAAGTAATGACAACAGCAACAACAATAAGACAAAAAGCCTATTGCCCAAATAAATAGTGAAACAAACGAAACAAAAAAACTGACTATGACAAACACCACCAGTATAGACAACATTTTTTTATGTATAGTCTTTGTTTATTTAAAGGAGCTGCATGCTTGAATCTAGTCTTTGGATCAAGATTTTTGTGATGTTGTGTTATGCCCTTAGGAAATAGATTTTTTTTTTTTCACAAACATTCATATATGTATATGTATATACATATATAAGCATGTAGGAATATATGGACAAGTATGCAAATTGCAGATAGAGTCAGTGTGGTTACAAAAACAAGGAAACGAAATGTTCTTATAGTCTTAAAAATTTAACATTTGCAAAAAAGGAGATACATTTAGTTAGGGCTATAAAACACTATGAACTTAAGACAATTTCGAAAGCTACTACATGTTATAGTAATGAATAGCAACCAATCTAAATAGTTAAAATTTTGTTTTTTTATTGACAACAGCTTACAATCCTGATTATTGACTATAGTCTACTGAAAGCCATAGTGCAGACTTAAGACCAGACTATTGACTATAGCTCAGACCGTAGACTATACTTCATAACATTGACTATAGTATTTGCTATTTTCCAGATATATTCCAGACTATAGTCTATATAGACTTTAGTCAAAATTATATAGTATAATCCAAACTATAGACTATAGTCCATAATATAGAACATAGTGCTGACTGAAGACAATATTCCAGATTATACACTGTAATCCAGACTATATCATAGACTATTGACTATAGTTATATACGAGAGTACAGACTATAGTCTGCAGTCTGGTACTGCTATTTACGATAATCCAGACTTAGTCTAAACAATAGACCAGACTATATCCCATACAAAAATCCAGACTAAAGTCTATCATCCAGGCTATAGACCCTGGTCCATTCTATGACTATAGTCCAGAGTCCTAACTATAAACTATAGTCCTAACTAGCTGCAATTTTTTGGACTATAGTTTAGACTATATGCTCTAATCCACACTACAGACAATAATAGAGTCTAGATTATACTATAATGCAGACTATAGACTATCATCCAGACTAATGACTATCGACTACTGTCCAGAATACAGGCTATAGCTAATAATATATGCTATAGTCCAAACTATAGCCCAGACTATAGCTAATAGTAATGGTTATTGTCTATAATCCTGACTATAAAATACATTCCAGACTACAGACTAAAATCCAGACAATAGGCTAAAGTCCTGACTATAAACCATTGTTCCGACTACTAACTATATTTTATACTATAAACTAAAGTCCTGACTACAGACCATAATCCAGACTATACACATAATCGGGACTAAGGGATAAACTGTACCCAAGACTATAGTCCCGACATTTTACCATACTCTAAGTAGACTATAGACTAGGCAAAACTATAGACTATAGTAAAGGCTATATTAGGCTATAGTCCTGACTTTAGTCTTTTGTTCATACTACAAACTATAGTCCAGTTTATAGGCGAGAGTCCTGCCTATAGGTTAAAGTCTAGGCTATAAACTATAAGCCAGACTTCAGACCATAGTCCACACTATGCATTATAGTACACACTATTGATTGTAGACTGTGGTGCAGACTATGGACTATAGTTCAGACTATGGTTCAAACAATTCCAGACTATAGGCTTTAGTCCGAACTGTTGTATAGTCCTGATTATAAACTATAGTCCAAGTGGAAGGGGGACTATATACTTTTTTTTCTGAAAAAAAAAACAAAAATTTTAATCGAATATGAACAAAAGTTTTCGTTTATCGATCAATTTTCAAATTAGACGAAGTTGGTTGAGGTCCCCTTTTCCCACAATTTCTAGAAATATATGCTTTAATAGGCAAAATACTTGTACATACATATATGTATTAGGGTGTCTCGTGCATTTCTTTTTGGTGTAAATTCCACTCAAACGATGCGTTGTAATGTACTAATTACGAAAAAACATAAAAAAATGGACGATATTGGTTGAGGTGAACCTATGACGGGTGGGTTTCTTTATAACACAATAACTAGTAATATATATTTTAATAGGCAAAATATTATTAGATATACCTATTATACGGACTAACTCTGTAATATTTATTTAAACAAAATATTTGCTATTTCTTTGGGAAAAAAAGTACCAAAAAGGGGAAAAACGGGAAATTTAATTTTATTCAAACTCATTGAGCCAATTTTTATAAAATTTGAAAAATAGTTAATTTACTCACACAAAATAAGCTATTGGTATATTATTTTGAAATTCAGGTACTAAGGTCAATAAGGATCAAATTCGGTTAAATTGGTTGGAACTTTTTAAAAGCACAATTTTTCTGGAACAAATGAATGCAGATTTGAATCGTTTCAGTTATATCTGTGATATATAGATTTAAACACGGAATATTTTATGAACTTAATTTTCGAAAAAGTGTATTCCTAGGCGAAGTGGGGGAAAATTGTACTTTTTTATTAGAACTTTCCACAAAGGTAGAATTTATTCCACTATTTCATCGTTCTAAATAATTGAATTTTTTGAATTTTAACAATATGTATATATTTATGTATTCAATCTGCAAGGCTTTGATTGAATAATTAATCTATAAAAGGGAAATGTTTGGTACTTTTTGCTCATCAAATAGTACTTTTTATATTTTCTTTGATATTGATATTAAATGTGGTACTTTTACATTCTTCAATGTTACTCTTTGAATTTCCAAAACACATAAATCACGGTTCTTATTGAATAAAAAGTTATAAAAAGGACATTTTTAGAAATTTTTTGTTCTTCAAAAGGTACTTTTTGATTTTCTATAATATTGACCATAGAAATATGAAATTTAACATATAGAGACCTGAATAAAAGAGAATCTACAAGTAGCATGTTTTTGGTATTTTTTGTTGTTCAAATGAAACTTTTTGAATGTTTCTATATTCAAAAAGTAAACTAAACAAACTAAACATACACAGTGCTTAATGTAGCTTGGGTAGCGAAGCACCCAGGGTAAGCTAGTATGTATATGTTTTCAAATAAAAATTCCTAACTAATTTTTATACTTAAATATAATTAAAAACATTTATTTCTTGCAAATAATAGTAAATACTAAGTTTTTTACAGCATTACATTCCCATTAATATAAGCACCTTTTAAATGCTCTAAATTGAAAAAAATAATCCAAATTTTAGTAGTTGTTATTACTGGCTGCTGTTTTTCGAGCTATGTTTATGTAATTTAGTTTTGTTTCGCTTCGAACTAAATGTAGTTAGTTGTAAGTTTCGCAGTGTTAAGCAATGTTGAAATACCTTCCTACTATTTAGTATTTGTAGTATTTTGTAGTATTCAGGATATTTTACTTACAGGCATACACATACAACAATATACAGGCACTTAGTCCTACACATACTTACACAGTAAGAGCCTTAGTTTTAAAAAATACATGTCAAGTCTATCTAACCGCATTGGGCCACTGTTTTATACATACATATATACATACATTCATATGAATGTATTTTGGGAAAGGGAGGGTTGACAATTTTGCAAAATTTTCTTCTAAGGATCCTAAGTTGAAACATTTTCAACTTATAAAACGTTCCTCGTATATTATATATGAATAGAAAACAAGTACTCTGTTGATATTCATGCATTAAAACAAATGTGTTTCATGTGTGTTTGTGAGTTTATACATACCGAGAAACAGAGATACATTTGTACATTTAAGGATTTAGTACACGGTCTACTACACACAAATACAAATACGAAAAATACTAAATTATATATGCGTGTATGTATATTTGTAAGCATACATACATCTCTACCATCATTATCAGGTGAAAATGGAATACTCTGACTACTAAACGCTTAAGTTGTAAATTACACCAAACATGTATCTATATTGTATTCGCTACTACATATGTACATATAAGTAGTTGAGAGTATTACATATTTATGTTTCTATATATACACATGTATGTATGTTTGTATTATTGCTGTAGGTCTATCTATGTAAGTGACTAGGTGTGTTCAATTGTATATGTAAGTAAAGTCATGTTTATTTCAAATGTTCGTATGAGGGCAGAGTAAAAAAGAGCGGAATTAGTTAGTTAGTTAGTAGGTTAGTAGTTAGTTAGTTAGTTAGTTAGTTAGTTAGTTAGTTAGTTAGTTAGTTAGTTAGTTAGTTAGTTAGTTAGTTAGTTAGTTAGTTAGTTAGTTAGTTAGTTAGTTAGTTAGTTAGTTAGTTAGTAGTTAGTTAGTTAGTTAGTTAGTTAGTTAGTTAGTTGTTAGTTAGTTAGTTAGTTAGTTCGTTAGTTAGTTAGTTAGTTAGTAGTTAGTTAGTTAGTTAGTTAGTAGTTAGTTAGTTAGTTAGTTAGTTAGTTAGTTAGTTAGTTAGTTAGTAGTTAGTTAGTTAGTTAGTTAGTTAGTTAGTTAGTTAGTTAGTTAGTAGTTAGTTAGTTAGTAGTTAGTTAGTTAGTTAGTTAGTTAGTTAGTTAGTTAGTTAGTTAGTTAGTTAGTTAGTTAGTTAGTTAGTTAGTTAGTTAGTTAGTTAGTTAGTAGTTAGTTAGTTAGTTAGTTAGTTAGTAGTTAGTTAGTTAGTTAGTTAGTTAGTTAGTTAGTTAGTTAGTTAGTTAGTTAGTTAGTTAGTTAGTTAGTTAGTTAGTTAGTTAGTAGTTAGTTAGTTAGTTAGTTAGTTAGTTAGTTAGTAGTAGTAGTTAGTTAGTTAGTTAGTTAGTAGTTAGTTAGTTAGTAGTAGTTAGTTAGTTAGTTAGTTAGTAGTTAGTTAGTTAGTTAGTTAGTAGTTAGTTAGTAGTTAGTTAGTTAGTTGTTAGTTAGTTAGTTAGTTAGTTAGTTAGTTAGTTAGTTAGTTAGTTAGTAGTTAGTTAGTTAGTTAGTTAGTTAGTTAGTTAGTTAGTTAGTTAGTTAGTTAGTTAGTAGTTAGTTAGTAGTTAGTTAGTTAGTTAGTTAGTTAGTTAGTTAGTTAGTTAGTAGTTAGTTAGTTAGTTAGTTAGTTAGTTCGTAGTTAGTTAGTTAGTAGTAGTTAGTTAGTTAGTTAGTTAGTTAGTTAGTTAGTGTTAGTTAGTTAGTTAGTTAGTTAGTTAGTTAGTTAGTTAGTTAGTTAGTTAGTTAGTTAGTTAGTTAGTAGTTAGTTAGTTAGTTAGTTAGTAGTAGTTAGTTAGTTAGTTTAGTTAGTTAGTTAGTTAGTTAGTTAGTTAGTTAGTTAGTTAGTTAGTTAGTTAGTTAGTTAGTTAGTTAGTTAGTTAGTTAGTTAGTTAGTTAGTTAGTTAGTTAGTTAGTAGTTAGTTAGTTAGTTAGTTAGTTAGTTAGTTAGTTAGTTAGTTAGTTAGTTAGTTAGTTAGTAGTTAGTTAGTTAGTTAGTTAGTTAGTAGTAGTTAGTTAGTTAGTTAGTTAGTTAGTTAGTTAGTTAGTTAGTTAGTTAGTTAGTTAGTTAGTTAGTTAGTTAGTTAGTTAGTTAGTTAGTTAGTTAGTTAGTTAGTTAGTTAGTTAGTTAGTAGTTAGTTAGTTAGTTAGTTAGTTAGTTAGTTAGTTAGTTAGTTAGTTAGTTAGTTAGTTAGTTAGTTAGTTAGTTAGTTAGTTAGTTAGTAGTTAGTTAGTTAGTTAGTTAGTTAGTTAGTTAGTTAGTTAGTTAGTTAGTTAGTTAGTTAGTTAGTTCGTTAGTTAGTTAGTTAGTTAGTTAGTTAGTTAGTTAGTTAGTTAGTTAGTTAGTTAGTTAGTTAGTTAGTTAGTAGTTAGTTAGTTAGTTAGTTAGTTAGTTAGTTAGTTAGTTAGTTAGTTAGTAGTTAGTTAGTTAGTTAGTAAGTTAGTTATTAGTTAGTTAGTTAGTTAGTTAGTTAGTTAGTAGTTAGTTAGTTAGTTAGTTAGTTAGTTAGTTAGTTAGTTAGTTAGTAGTTAGTTAGTTAGTTAGTTAGTTAGTTAGTTAGTTAGTTAGTTAGTTAGTTAGTTAGTTAGTTAGTTAGTTAGTTAGTTAGTTAGTTAGTTAGTTAGTTAGTTAGTTAGTTAGTTAGTAGTAGTTAGTTAGTTAGTTAGTTAGTTAGTTAGTTAGTTAGTTAGTAGTTAGTTAGTTAGTAGTTAGTAGTTAGTTAGTTAGTTAGTTAGTTAGTTAGTTGTTAGTTAGTTAGTTAGTGTAGTTAGTTAGTTAGTTAGTTAGTTAGTTAGTTAGTTAGTTAGTTAGTTAGTTAGTTAGTTATTAGGTAGTTAGTTAGTAGTTAGTTAGTTAGTAGTTAGTTAGTTAGTAGTTAGTAGTTAGTTAGTTAGTTAGTTAGTTAGTTTGAACGAAGGATTAACCCACCAACTCCGGTCTACCAGACTAGAAGCCTAACCACTAACCTACCGGAGGCCACAATTGGTTTTAACTTTGTTTGCCTAGGCCTTATGCTAAAATGGGTTTGAGTTCTTACAGAAATTGTAAGTAAATATCAATAATCACTTCTAGGTGTCAAGAAATCAACCATTATAATCTGAATTTTCTGCAAGACTTTTCTAATTTTAATTTATGGCTGCTGATAGAGGTCATAATTAATAACACTTCTTACATACCCTCGTATGTCTGTTTTTTGTGTTCACAGGTAAGAATTCAGGGATAAATATAACTCAACGAGGCAATGACTTTTTGGTGTTGTTATTACCGACAGACAAATAGATGCATGTATTTCCACACATTAGAAGTGCTTTCTCTTTAATAGTTTCACTACTGACACCCCGTAAAAATGAAGTTTCTTTTTAACGTATTGTTTTATTTTCTATAAACTATTAACAGAGTAATTTTAAGGAAATTTTCTTTAAAAAAGAGAAAATTTAATTGGAAAATTTCTATAAAAAGGAATTCTCGAAAATGTTCTATAAAAATAAAATATTTTTAAAAATTTAAATAATAAAGAAAACTTTCAAAAATTTAAAAAAGAGGAATTTTCGATAATAAAATCCGAAACATTTATCCAAATAAATTTTCTATAAAAGGTGAAAATTTTGTACAAAATAAAAAAAAATAATTTTTTTTAAAATTTTCTTAAAAAACAGAAATTTTTTATGTATACTTTTAAAAGATAAATTTTGTATAAATTTCCAAAAATTTTTTATAAAAAAGAGGAATTTTCGATAATTTTCTTTTTCCAAAAATTTTCTCCAAATAAGAGAAATTTTCTCTAAAAAACAGAAAAATTTTGGTTAAAAAAAGCAGAAAATTTTCAAAAAATTGTCTAAAAAACCAAGTACAAGTTTTATAAATAAACAAGCAAACTAAATTCTAGAAAAACGTTTACTATATGAAGCTGTATGTTGTTGTTGTTATTTCTTTTTGTCTAAACATGCACAAAAAATAATTTTTTTTATGAAATTTTCAGAGTTTGTGTCGAATTTTTGCTCATATCTTCATTATTTACAGACCGAATTTGCTTTTAAATAGGAAACATCTTGAAAGCATGTCTGATAGAATTATTGAAGATTTGGGTCCCAAAAATATCAGGAGTCTTCAGAAAATTAATTTCAACAAACATACATACAGACAGAAAGACAGACAGACAGACAGATAGACAGATAGACAGATAGACAGATAGACAGATAGACAGACAGATAGACAGAAAGACAGACAGACAGATACACATACACACATATACACGAATCGACTCCGATTTTCTATAAGAGAAGAAATTAAAAAAAATTATAAACAATTTTTCATAATTGAGAAATTTTCCAAAAATAATTTATAAAAGTAAAAATTATATACAAATTTAAATAAAAAATCGAAAAATTTCATTTAAGAAAGAATAAGAAGAATTTCATTTAGAAAATGTTTCATTAGTACAAATTCTGAAACAAATTTAATTTTTAGGGGGTTATCCTAAGCGATATTTGAGATGAACTATACTATTATACATGCATAGATATTTATGTAAGTACGTATGCCTAGTTATACACATACATACCTTTGATAGTTAGCAAGTGTATGTAGTTGTGTGATGTCTACAATAATAAAAACAAACATTATGTTGATGTTGTTACAATTTATATAGAGTCTGAAATTGTAAAAACACGTTCAAACACATATGAACGCACTGTTATACATACAAATCATACATGTGTATGAATAATAACATACATATATTTTTACTTACATAGAAAGATACAAACTTCCACACATATACATACATATGTACATTTGTATGTGTAAGTGTGTGCACTTTTGTAAGCATTCATGTTTGTGTGGTTTATGTAAATGTCTATGTCTCTACCTACATTTATGCGTTTGCACATGTCATGCGGTATATATGGACTATTTAACATTATTGTATTTATTTTAACCACTGTTCGTTCACTATATAGACTGCCAGCACCTATTTACCTTGCAACATCTAACTAGATATTTTCCAAAATATAAATTCAACAACCACCTCCCTTCCCACCTCATCCTAAAATAAAGAGATACATTTTGCCCTATATTTATATGTACGTTTGGAAAGACACATGTTTTAATGTGTTGGAAAACGTTGTTCATACCCAACCGCAGGGATTAATGCCAACTTTGTAAATAATCGAAAATCTAATTAATGAATTAATCGAATGAGAAATATGTTGTAGTCATAGCTGTACACGGCATGTTTTTATATTGTTTGTGTGCAGTTTATTGGAATGAAACCTAAAGAGGGGGGGTCTCATATGATTACATTATCAATGGAGTTATATGACAATGTAGAAGAAAACGTTAGAATAGTTGGAAACTATTGAAAATTATTTAAATTGAACAGAAGTATAAGTTGAGATACTAGTAACATGAATTGATAATAAATAGAAACTTTAAACTTGTTTTGTTTCTACACATTTTATACCCTACAAGCTACTCCGGCGTATAAGTGTTAAATAAATTAAATCCAACAAATAATAATCATACGCTCCTTGATTCTATATGCAATAATAAAAACCATATTTTTCCTATTTCTTGCAAAACTTTAAACATTCTTCTTAAGACTTAATATGCAGCAAATGTTGACAAACTGTTTTTAGTTATTTTTTCCTAGACAGCAACTATAATAAAATAACTTCATTTCCCTCTCCTCCTCACACCAAAAATTATGTATTTTTGCCGGGAATACAAGATGAAGCATCTATTGCGTTGTGAATCTATTTTTGCTTTAGAATTCATGCAATGAGTAAAACATTTCGTTTTTATGATTCTACCAAATAACACTTTGTTATCAGTTATTCCCTTAAGTTTAATAAAAAAAATATACTTTATGTATTTACTTATACACTTAGTTAGTGTATGTACATTTCTACTTTATATTTTAGTATCTAAGAGGATTTGTACACAGTTATAGGGACTTTTTAACACGACCAACGGAAAAAATAGGAAAATTTAAGACAAATTTAAAGAGTAAAATTTGAATACAAAAATAGAATGAGCAAATTTCAAAATTTTTGTAAAAAATTTAAATTTTTGAAAATTTTGTATAAATTGAAAATTATGGAAAATTACCCAAAAATAGTGATTTTTTTTGGAAAATTTCTATTTCTGTTTCTATAAAGGGAAATGTATGGGCAAGTGATTTTTGAAAAATTTTCTATAAAAAGGGAAATTTATGGAAAAATTTCAGTTAGTTAGTTAGTTAGTTAGTTAGTTAGTTAGTTAGTTAGTTAGTTAGTAGTTAGTTAGTTCGTTAGTTAGTTAGTTAGTTAGTTAGTTAGTTAGTTAGTTAGTTAGTTAGTTAGTTAGTTAGTTAGTTAGTTAGTTAGTTAGTTAGTTAGTTAGTTAGTTAGTTAGTTAGTTAGTTAGTTAGTTAGTAGTTAGTTAGTTAGTTAGTTAGTTAGTTAGTTAGTTAGTTAGTTAGTTAGTTAGTAGTTAGTTAGTTAGTTAGTTAGTTAGTTAGTTAGTTAGTTAGTTAGTTAGTTAGTTAGTTAGTTAGTAGTTAGTTAGTTAGTTAGTTAGTTAGTTAGTTAGTTAGTAGTTAGTTAGTTAGTTAGTTAGTTAGTTAGTAGTTAGTTAGTTAGTTAGTTAGTTAGTTAGTTAGTTAGTTAGTTAGTTAGTAGTTAGTTAGTTAGTTAGTTAGTTAGTTAGTTAGTTAGTTAGTTAGTTAGTTAGTTAGTTAGTTAGTTAGTTAGTTAGTTAGTTAGTTAGTAGTTAGTTAGTTAGTTAGTTAGTTAGTTAGTTAGTTAGTTAGTTAGTTAGTTAGTTAGTTAGTTAGTTAGTTAGTTAGTTAGTTAGTTAGTTAGTTAGTTAGTTAGTTAGTTAGTTAGTTAGTTAGTTAGTTAGTTAGTTAGTAGTTAGTTAGTTAGTAGTTAGTTAGTTAGTTAGTAGTTAGTTAGTTAGTTAGTTAGTTAGTTAGTTAGTTAGTTAGTTAGTTAGTTAGTTAGTTAGTTAGTTAGTTAGTTAGTTAGTTAGTTAGTTAGTTAGTTAGTTAGTTAGTTAGTTAGTTAGTTAGTTAGTTAGTTAGTTAGTTAGTAGTTAGTTAGTTAGTTAGTTAGTTAGTTAGTTAGTTAGTTAGTTAGTTAGTTAGTTAGTTAGTTAGTTAGTTAGTTAGTTAGTTAGTTAGTTAGTTAGTTAGTTAGTTAGTTAGTTAGTTAGTTAGTTAGTTAGTTAGTTAGTTAGTTAGTTAGTTAGTTAGTTAGTTAGTTAGTTAGTTAGTTAGTTAGTTAGTTAGTTAGTTAGTTAGTTAGTTAGTTAGTTAGTTAGTTAGTTAGTTAGTTATATTCGGCATGGGGATATGTCCTGGCTTTTCGATGAGAACCTTTCAACATCACTCATATTCCAAAATATGCCTGTGTGTGTGTGTGTGCATTTACACTGCAAATACAACAAATACCCTCAAACTTAAAGAAATATATTACACCAAAAACCATTTAACGCACATACATACGGGAAAGCATAAAAAATCAAATATACATATGAGTTTCTTTCTGTTCGTCTGTTTGTGCTAAGTGAACTTAAATCTAATTTCTATATCGAATAAACATTCCACAATAAAAAGGATGCTAGAAAAAAATAACAAAATACAAACATACACACTTTTAAGTTTATGATAAAAATGTATTTGGGTAGGTTAAAACGATAAACATACGAACTTATAATAGAGAGAAGAGAAATAAAGTAGAAACAAACTTATACCCATATTGGCGCGGTTTTAGTGTATACAAACAAATATAGTATAAAACATAATAAAAATGGGCTATAGAGAAAAGCAGATAGAAAGAGAGGAAAATAAACTATGAAAATCATGTGTTGAATATGCGCCGATAAAGCCGGAATGGTGATTTCGACGAAATAAAAAGAAATGTTAATAAAACACCACACTAAAGTAGAACTGTGAAAAGGAAATAAAGTATTTACCGATTCTTTAGCAAGCTATACTCATAAAAGTATGCTACAAACATAAGAAAAAGAGTATATTTGTATAAAGAGAGACCTTACGCACAAGGCAAAACTGCATTCATAGTTGTTTTAGTTGTATGTAGAGTCTTCCTTCTCTCACTCTGTGGGTGTAGGTGTTTGTTTAGTACGTAAGTTTGAATCAAGTGTAATGTCACAATTATGCAGTTGTCAACACCATATATTTTACAACAACACCCACATAAATACGCACACCACTATTGTTTACACGAACTACATACATTTACCACTACAATATGTGAAAAATAAATTAAATATACTCACATTTACTCATACATTTATACAGAGTTTTAGTATGTATGAGTTGCGGAAACGGAAATAAAATCATGAGTACGTTATTCTTATTTGTTTTTTTTTTCGTTTTGTTGTTTTATTATACAAATATTTAAATACTCATAAAAATCATGTTTTTATGATTTTTTCTATTAAAGTAAAACGAAAATAAATTATTTTATTATTGATTTATGCAAAATTTATTATCAATTTGCATATTTATGATTTATATCTGTTTGTGGAGCATTTGCATATGCAGAATAATGGGAGCTCAATAACGGCATTAAATATTTGTTTGCATAGGTTTTTATATATATTTTTTTGAATTGGTTTTGCATTAAAATTTGTGGACACAAAAATAACATAATTTGTAATAAAAATGCAATATTGTTTTATGGATGAATGGTTAAGCATTTAGAGGGTTTTTGTTTTTATTTTATGTATTATTAAAAAATATATGCTTAAATGAATTGCAGTAATCTGTTTGTTTTAAGGCAAAAAGAAAATGAGCAAATTTTTTTAGCGATTTTTGCAAGGGATTTTAATAACGGAAACCAAATCCGAGATTTTGGAAGTTGATAGAAACAGATAGTAAGAAAAAAAATTCCTAAATAAAAAGGGGGGAGAACGGGGCAAAAGGAAAAAAAGACCAAACCAAAAACAAACAAACAAAACAACAAACGAACAACTAAACGAACGAACGAAGAACGAACGAACGAAGAAACGAAAACGAACGAACGAAGAACGAACAACGAACGAACGAAAGAACGAAAGAACGAACGAACGAACGAACGAACGAACGAACGAACTAACGAGAACGAACGAACGAACGAACGAACGAACGAACGAACGAACGAACGAACGAAACGAACGAACGAACGAACGAACGAACGAACGAACGAACGAAAACGAAACGAACGAACGAACGAACGAACGAACGAACGAAACGAACAAAGAACGAACGAAAGAACGAACGAAACGAACAAAGAAACGAACGAAACGAACGAACGAACGAACGAACGAAAGAACGAACGAACGAACGAAGAACGAACGAACGAACGAACGAACGAACGAAACGAACGAACGAACGAACGAACGAAACGAACTAACGAACGAACGAACGAACGAAACGAACGAACGAACGAACGAACGAACGAACGAACGAACGAACGAACGAACGAACGAACGAACGAACGAAAGACAACGAACGAACGAAACGAAACGAACGAACGAAGAAACAACGAACGAACGAACGAACGAACGAACGAACGAACGAACGAACGAACGAACGAACGAACGAACGAACGAACGAACGAACGAACGAACGAACGAACGAACGAACGAACGAACGAAACGAACGAAAGAACGAACGAACTAACGAAACGAACGAACGAACTAACGAACGAACGAACGAACGAACGAACGAACGAACGAACGAACAACGAACGAACGAAACGAACGAACGAACGAACCGAACGAACGAACGAACGAACGAACGAACGAACGAACGAAGAACGAAACGAAACGAACGAAACGAACGAACGAACGAACGAAAACGAACGAACGAAACGAACGAACGAACGAACGAACGAAAAACGAAACGAAAGAACGAACGAAACGAACGAACGAACGAACGAAACGAACGAACGAACGAACGAAACGAAACGAACGAACGAAGACGAACGAACGAAAAACGAACGAACGCGAACGAACGAACGAACGAAACGAACGAACGAACGAACGAAACGAACGAACGAACGAAGAACGAACGAACGAACAACGAACGAACGAACGAACGAACGAACGAACGAAGAACGAAACGAACGAAAAAACGAACGAACGAAAAGAACGAAACGAACGAACGAAACGAACGAAGAACGAACGAAACGAACGAACGAAACGAACGAACGAAGAACGAAGAACGAACGAACGAAGAAGAAACGAACGAACGAACGAAACGAAACGAACGAACGAACGAAACGAAGACAACGAACGAACTAACGAACGAAAGACGAACGAACGAACGAACTAACTAACACTAACAACTAACGAACACTAATAACTAACTAACTAACTAACGAACTAAACAAACAAAACTAACTAACTAACTAACTAACTAATTATAAATTTACAAAATTTTTTATAAATTTACAAAATTTATTATAAAACAAAATTTTACAAAAATTTTTAAAAGAGAAAATATCTTTAAATTTTCTATAAAAAAAGTTACTCGGATATTGTCTGCATAATTAAATTGCACGAAATTTTTCCATAAACCAAAATTTAAGAATTTTCTATAGAAAGAAACTCATTGAAAATAAAATGAAAATTTTGTAAACATTTTTTATAAAAAATTTTTTGAAAATATTGATTAAAATTCTCTATAAAACAAATTATTATTGAAAATTTTCTTCATAAAAATTTTTTTTACAAAAAGAAAATTTCTGGATAGTTTTTTACATTCGGAGAATTAAATTGAGTTAACTAAAATATTTTAATATTTAAAATGTTGTTTTGTTTAGCAGCAGTTAGTGTATATTTTTGTAAATTTTACCTTAAACGTATGACCAGTACTGTTTGCAAATATTTTACAATAATTTTTCTACTTATCATTGCGTATCTATGTAGAAATATAAACTTTACTGTAGCATGTTAACGTGTTAAAATATTTCACTATTTTATGATAATATTTTGTAATAAAAACTGTGTGAATGTATTTGTGTTTTTGTCACAATTTTTATGCAAATGAATGTAATAAAATTTTATGATTATAATATTATTGAAAGAGTTTGCGAATATTAGAATGGCATCAATATGTGTATACAAAATTAAGTAAATTTTTTTTCCTCGAAGTCGTTAAAGAATTCAATGATGTTCTAAATATTTTAGTTAAGACACAAAGGGGGTGGCAGGAGAGAATAAAATATTTTTGGGAACTATCCTAATAAACATAAGTACGTAAGAGCGTATGTAATTTATATGTAAATATATGTATATGAGTTTGTTTATGATTTCTTATATGTATGTATGTTCATAAATGTATATACATACGCCTGTGTAAAACATCACCAATAGATTATTATTTATTCTATGTAATTGTGTAAATATAGTTATTTCTTTTTTTTTTTTATTTATTTTTATATTGTGTTGAATTTTGTTATATTTTGATTTTGGAAATATTTATTAGATTGTGTTGCGAAAGTGTTAAACTCATAAATGACACGTTTGTTGTTGAACTCTAAATAAATTATATAACATTATATTACACAACATTACATTATATAATACAGAATTATTATATGGTGAAAATAAATTACATACAATGTAATAAATTCATATACATATAATGAATTAATTTGCCATATTTATGAGGTCGTCCACTACTGTGGACATTTTCAAAATGGCAGCGTAGTTTTAATAAAGCGTACATTATTTGTATAGACATTTTAATTTAGTTTAAAACAGTTGGAATTTATTTAAAACAACAGCAGCAATAAGTTATTTAAATTATACGTTGCTATAGCAAAACGCTATTAAGAATTTTTTATTGTATTATTTTGATAATTTTCAAAATTGCTTGCAGTAATATACATTTGGATTAATCTTATTTTAATGTTGCGTTTAAAAGGATCACATTTTTTATTGTTAAATTTTGAACAACATTTTAGTTAAATCCTTTTTTTCTCTCTTATTTGGCTTATTAAGCAATTTTAGAGTAAAACAATCAGTTGCAAACAAACACATTAGAGCTGCTCCAAAAATAGTTTACTTAATATCATCAGTATCATCGAAATATAAAACTTATTTGATATATTTCGACAATAGAAAAGTGTATATTCCAGACTGTAGAATGACCTATAGTCCAGATTATAGACTGTTCTATAGTCCTAACTATACTGTTTTATAGTCCAGACTATAGAGTCTTCTATAGTCTAGACTATAAACTGTTCTATAGACCAGACTATAAACTGTTCTATAGACCAGACTATAGACTGTTCTATAGTCCAGACTATAGTCTGTTCTATAGTCCAGACTATAGTCTGTTCTATAGTCCAGACTATAGACTGTCCTATAGACCAGACTATAGACTGTTCTCTAATCCAGACTATAGACTGTCCTATAGTCCAGACTAAAGACTGTTCTACAGTCCAGTTCTATAGTCCAGAATACAGACGATCCCATAGTCCAGACTGTAGACTTTTCTATATATAGTCCAGACTATAGGACTGTTTCTATAGTCCAGACTATAATCTGTTCTATAGTCCAGACTATAGACTTTTCTATAGTCCAGACTATAGACTTTTCTTAGTTCAGACTATAGACTTCTCCTATAGTCCAGATTATATAGACTGTTCTATGGTCCAGAATTATAGACTGTTGTATAGTCCAGACTATAGACTGTTGTATAGTCCAGACTATAGACTGTTCTATAGTCAAGACTATAGACAGTTCTATAGTCCAGACTATAGACTGTTCTGTAGTCCAGACTATAGATGTTCTATAGTCCAGACTATAGACTGTTCTATAGTCCAGACTATAGACTGTTCTATAGTCCAGACTATAGACTGTTCTATTAGTCCAGCACTATAGACTGTTCTATGTCCAGACTATAGACTGTTCTATAGTCCAGACTATAGACTGTTCTATAGTCCAGACTATAGACTGTTCTATAGTCCAGACTATAGACTGTTCTATAGTCCAGACTATAGACTGTTCTATAGTCCTCCAGACTATAGACTGTTCTATAGTCCAGACTATAGACTGTTCTATAGTCCAGACTATAGACTGTTCTATAGTCCAGACTATAGACTGTTCTATAGTCCAGACTATAGACTGTTCTATAGTCCAGACTATAGACTGTTCTATAGTCCAGACTATAGACTGTTCTATAGTCCAGACTATAGACTGTTCTATAGTCCAGACTATAGACTGTTCTATAGTCCTCCAGACTATAGACTGTTCTATAGTCCAGACTATATACTGTTCTATAGTCCAGACTATAGACTGTTCTATAGTCCAGACTATAGACTGTTCTATAGTCCAGACTATAGACTGTTCTATAGTCCAGACTATAGACTGTTCTATAGTCCAGACTATAGACTGTTCTATAGTCCAGACTATAGACTGTTCTATAGTCCAGACTATCGACTGTTCTATAGTCCAGAATATAGACTGTTTCTATAGTCCAGGATATAGACTGTTCTATAGTCAGACTATAGGACTGTTCTATAGTCCAGACTATAGACTGTTCTATAGTCCAGACTATAGACTGTTTTATATTCCGACTATAGAACTGTTCTATAGTCCAGACTATAGACTTTCATATATAGTCCAGGACCATAGACTGTTCTATATATAGTCCAGACTATGAACTATTCTATAGTCAGTACTATGGACTGTTCTATAGTCCAGGACTATAGACTGTTCTATAGTCCAGAGTATAGACTGTTCTATAGTCCACGCTATAGACTGTTCTATAGTCCAGACTATAGACTGTTCTATAGTCCACGCTATAGACTGTTCTATAGTCCACTGCTATGACTGTTCTATTAGTCCAGACTATAGACTGTTCTATAGCCCATACTATAGACAGTTCTATAGTCCAGACTATAGGCCTGTTCTATAGTCCAGACTGTAGACTGTTCTTTAGTCCAGATTATAGATTGTGCTATAGTCCACACTATAAACTGTTCTATAGTCCAGACTATAGATTGTTCTATAGTCCAGATTATAGACTGTGCTATAGTCCATACTATAGATTGTTCTATAGTCCAGACTTTAAACTGTTCTATAGTCCAGACTATAGACTGTTCTATAGTCCAGATTATAGATTGTGCTATAGTCCAGACTATAGACAGTTCTATAGTCCATAAAGACTGTTCCATAATCCTGAAAGGACATTTTTGTTATGTTCTTAAATCATGTATTAGCAGATCCTTTTAAGACGAATCTATTTTATATCAGGAGCAGTTCTAATACTTACACATGTACATATGTATGTATGTGTTAGCATGTCTGCATGTGTATACGGTTTTGAAATTTCCCATCTGAATGTTGGATTAAATGTATACTAAAGAAGTAAGTAGTTGAAATAAATGAAAAAAAAAAATTACATGATAAAAGAATTTATAAAGTTTTGGTGCTGTTTTTCTGGTTTATTTCGGTGTGTTTTTCTATATGTTGAACATAAAACAAATTAATACTTTACTCTGCCACTGCTACGAGTACTAAAAGCAACGACCAGAAAATGAAAAAATAAAACAAAAAAAATCGGGTATAAAAAAACTAGGAAAAATGTAATTTGAAGAATAGAGTAATTATAGGGATTTTTTCGTTATTTTTTGGTGGATTAAAATTAAATAAATATAAAAAAATTGTTGTGAAAATCTAGGAGGCTAGAAAAGGGGAACGAAGTGATACTGATATAAGTGTGTAAAGCTTAACCCAGAAAATTAAAATTTTATAAAACTTTTTCATAAATGTGGATATTTTTAGTGAAATTTCCCTTTTTAGAGAAAATTTTCTTTTATACAATATTATCCAAAACTTTAAATGTTATAGAATATTTTTTTAGAAAAATTTTAAAATTTGTAGAATTTTTTTAAATATTTTTTCCAGATAATGCCTTTTAATGATAATTTTTCAACACAGTGATTTTTTCTAAAATTTTTTTAATTACCCCTTAATGGGTTAAAAGCGCAGAAAAATCCCAAAAATATATTAATATTATTTTCTACGTTACTTATATTTTTTCTCTAATTATGTACATATTTGGTATTTTGTATTTTTTTTGTTTCTAACACATAAATTATGACTTTTCTACGAAGGATACTGGCGTTTTGTTGCCTTATACGTAGAAGTAAGAGAGAAAATCCAGGAAAAATCTAAAAAAGCTCTTTAGATTTTGTTTATGGTTAAAATTATACGAATCTACTTAATTTGCTTTTCATTCTTTCTGCTGATGTTTTAAATAATTTTTTTTTCAGCTTATATTTTACATTTTGCCATTTTCTCTGTGTTTTTGTACGCACGAAATATTTTTTATAATTATTTTTACATTTTTTTCCTTTTCAGTTTTGGATTTTCGTAAATTGTTTCTTGATACTGCCATGAGCAGAAATCGTAATAAACAGGATTAATTATTTTAAAACTCAAGGAGTTGTTATATGAGTAGAGATGCTTCAATAAGTGTGTTTGTAATAATATTATAACCAAATTAAAGAGTTGTACTTTAATACTTGATTTAGGTTATTATGACTAAAGGGAGTTTAAGAAAGATAAACATTTGAAAAATTCCGAGTTTTGTAACTTCTTGAAAAGTGTTATTGAATTGTGAAATTCAAGAGATATAAATAGTTTCAAAATATTTTTCAGAAATCTTATAAGAAATTTTTTTTTCATGCATATTCTAAGTGAGTGCATTAATCTACTACGCATACATATGAGTCCATTTATTTACTAGTACAATGATGGTACTAAAAATGTATGTTTAACAACTGTCCCTTGTGTGTTTAAATAAACGTGAGAACTGAACAAGATGATTCGGAAACTTTTTCTTATATTGAAAATAACATACTGAAGACAGTAAAACCCAAAAAAAAATTAAAAAATATAATAAGCGGTCAAATTCGACCTTATGACACCCTATGATATACACTAATTAAAAAAATCTCTTCTGAATGTATGAAAATCATTAGAACAAACCGACTTGTCCCTTGACCATAGTCTGGTCTATAGTGCAGATACGACTGGTCATAGTGCATACTATAGACTGGTCTATAGTGCACACTATAGACTGGTCTA